>NC_066582.1:448141185-448441185 GCF_024323335.1 Lathyrus oleraceus | reverse complement strand
TTATTTTTAGGCTCGCCGGTTGATTTTTCGCAGGATGCGACAGCTGGCGACTCTGCTGGGGACAATACGTGTAGACCTGTGCTGGTCCATCGTCCCTAAGCGAGTCTCTCCTAGCGTTCTAGGATAGTTTAGGTTGCTTGCGTTGTTTGATTTATTGCATTTATTATTCTAACCACTGTATATATTTGCATTAATGTCTGCATGCATCATACTATCATATTGTTGCCGTCCTCTGCAGGTGGTTCTGTTGTTTGGGGTGGGTGTTCTGAGTGGGGCTAAAACCCAGGCCCGAGTATACACCTAGGACTAGTGTGGTCTCACGTTGCCTCTTTCATGTTAAGTCAACATGTGCCTGGCGGCGTGATGTACCACAAGCCGGACGAGGCTCATTTGGTAGTGCTCATCTCTGTGGATATTCCGCTTTGTTTGAGTTACTCCATCTGAGTTGTTGACTCTGGTGACCGATCATTCCCGGATCTTTGGTTTAGACGATTTTAAGGGAGCTACAATGGCACACCCGAAAGGGCAAACCCATTGAGTATCTCCGCCCGATTGTCGAGACCATTATCCTCCTTAGGATGACTTGATTAGAACTTACCTGTGAGGGGAGGGTTGTTCTGTCAGATGTTTGTTCAGATAGCCTTCAGATGGTGACTTTTGATCTGTGATTCAGAGACGTAATTATAAGTCGGATTTATGGTCATTTATTGCCGTGACGCCGGAGTGCTGTCCGTGATTTATCAGTGGGGATCCGTTTATTTCAGGATTCCCCGGGCCGAGATATTTATCAGTGGGGATCCGTTTATTTCGGGATTCCCCGGGCCGATTCAGATGGTTGAGAATGTCTGCTCAGAGATTGTCAGATGATGATGATGATGTATCTTTCTTCCGTTTATTTCGGAACCCGTGGGTCAGATTTGCGGTTACACTCCTCAGATGGTTATGATCAGTTCAGAAATCAGGGCTGTGATTCAGAGCAACAGATGATTAGATGACTTGGAGGATGGCCCAGTGCATTGCATACATCTGCATCATTCTCATTTTGCATTCATCTGCACTCAAATCTACGTCTAGCCATATGGGGAGTATGATGGATTGAGAATCTGGTTGAGAGACATCTCAGATGTCAAAATGTTATTGGTGAAATGTTATTTGTCTCGATGAAACCAGAATCGAAGGACAGAAGCTTCCTCATATGGACGGACGTCGCATTCATGCATATTAACCTGTTTGCTGTTTTGCAGGAATCATCGCTCGCGCTCGCAGAACTGTACCTTTGCACTCGACCCGTCCTCACAGATACTTCACCAGACGCAATACTCCCAGACTGATGGATCCTCCCAACGCTGACATCCTCGAACTGAAAGAGAAGATGGGAGAGCTGATCAATGTCATGCAAGAGTTCGCCTTGGGGCAGAAAGTAATTGCCGAAAAGGTGGGGAGGATTGAAGACTGGCTGAAGATGGGGAACATGCAAGGAAACGCTTCGTCGTCTGGACCGAAGAAATCTTGTGATAATGACCAGCACAAGGATGAGGGTGAATCGAGTGCTGTGTACGCCCAGAGAGGACACGGTAGGGGTCGTTACTTCCAGCACACCGCTGCGGTAACTATTCCTGCTGACAAACAGCCTGCACAACAGCAACAGCAACGTCAATCACCTCAACAGAGAGCTGGGTACCAGGTGAAAGGAAAAGGGGTTGATCGCCATTTTGACAGGCCGCCTGTGACATACTCTGTCCTATTGAAAAAGCTGAAAGATATGGGGCTGGTACAGTTGAGGACTTTGGCACCTATGGAACCTGATCAAAGGCCAGCCAATTTTGATGAAAATGTCAAATGTGAATTCCATTCGGGTGCTCCCGGGCACAGTGTAGAGGACTGCAAAGCTTTTAAGCACGTAGTCCAAGACCTGGTGGATTCCAAGGCTATTAACTTCGCACCATCTCCGAATGTTAATGCCAATCCCATGCCGGCACATGGTCAGGCGATGGTGAGTGCAATTGCTGAAGATTCGGATCACGCCTGTGCAGTAGGTGGAGAGACTGACAATGACTGCAAGTTCAGTGGTTGGGTAAAGCCGTGCGTACCAGGAGGCTGGAAGGCTTAACAGATCATCACTGTCACTCATCCCGAAGAGTAATGATTTCCTGTTTTGATTTTATCTGCATGAAAGCCATACGTGTTGCCCGACACGTAATGGTCCATTGTAAGGGCCACCTCATGTTTAAATTTGCATTTCTGCATCATTAATAAATGGATGTTTTTCAGTCAAAAAGCGGTGTTCCCTGTTTTTCATTTATTTTTGCAGTTTAAAAACAAATAAAAATGGCAATGTTTATTTTCATTTTTCCTTTTTGATTTGTCTCGTCCCAAATTCAAAAATAATTCTCCGGATCTCGTTGATAACAATTTGGTTACCCCTCATATGACTTCGACAAACCGATCTATCTTGCTGAAGAAGAAGACGAAGAAGACTGTGATCTGCCGGAATTAACCAGATTGCTAAAACAAGAGGAGAAGGTGATTCAGCCGCCTGAGGGGCGGATTGAGATTGTTATTCCAAGCACCGCCGAGGTCAGGAAGGAAGTGAAGTTGAGGCCGCTTCAGAGGCGAATCGAGAGCAGAATGGTAGCCTTGTTGAAAGAGCATGTGGATGCCTTCACCTGGTCAGGTCAGGATATGCCAGGGTCGGACACCGATGTCGTTGTACACAAGCTACCATGGAGAGAAGACCGTCCTCTAAAGAAGCAGAACGCCAGTGCCTGTATCAGAGAGCCATGGTGACTTTGTTTCATGATAGGATTCATCGTGGAATCGAATGCTATGCTATGACATGATAGCAAAGTCCCAGTCAGAAGAGGGGCATCTGGCAGACTGGGGGCAAGTCGTTTGACCAGTTGGGACAATTCAAACTGAGGTTGAATTCAAGTCAGTGCAATATCAGAGTGCAATCCGGTAAATCGTTGGGGTTCATTACAAGGGAGGAATCGGGGTTCATCCTGCTTTAAAAAAAAAAAAAAAAAAAAAAAGAACAATAAGAGAAAACGCCTGAACCGAGAAAGAAAAAGAGAGGTTCGTGGTTTCATAGATAGATTGAACTACCTGTCATGGTTCACATCTCATCTAACAGCCACGCGCGAACCTATATTCAAGCTGTTGAAAAAAAAAAGATCAAACGGTCAGGTGAAATAATGATTGCCAAGGGGCATGGAAAAAATAAAAAAATAAGTTGCAGGAACCTCAGATTCTGATACCTCCTGTGGAAGGAGCAATTGTTAATCTGTACTTGACGGACTTCGAGGGGTCTACGAGGTGTATTGGGTCAGCATGACGAGTCTTGTCGAAAAGAGCATGCAATTTACCTAAGCAAAAAGTTTACCGACTGTGAAACAATACATTCACTGTTCGAGAAACTTGATGTACTTTGGCATAGGCTGCTCGCCGACTGAGACAGTATATGCTGATTCATGCCACTTTGTGGATTTCCGAGATGGATCCGATCGAGTATGGGTTTGAGAATCCAGCATTGACCGGACGGGCTGCGAGAGTGAAAAAGAATATTGACTGATTTGTGATACTCTCAGAAAGCAATCAAGGGGTGTATCGTCTGATTACATTGCTCCGCAACCCATTGAGGGTTATCAACTGATGAAGTTTGAAGTTCCCTGATGAGGACATCTCGAGGTGCTCTAATCGAAAGATTGAGAGTAACCGATCCCGGAGGAGGGGCCTGACCCTGAATCCGAACGGATTCTGATGTCTGATGGGGAGGATAAGGTGAATAAGTTAGTGCTTCCCGGGGCATGATGGAATGCATCATCGATGGTGGTTGAGTAGGAAGCTGGTATCCGGGGTACCGTACCGCGATACGTACGTCTACTGGGGCAAACGCCTTTCTCACTCAGAGAGCCTGATCGGAGGAAAAGAGGCTAGCAGCCATCTGTCATGGGCAGTTGTACCAGCAAAGGATGAAGCGTGCTTTTGACAAGAAAGTACGACCTCGGGTGTATCACATAGGTGATATGGTGCTGAAAAGGATCCTTCCTCCTCAAAACGATCGAAGGGGCAAATGGACGCCGAATTATGAAGGTCCATTCGTGGTCAAGAAGGTTTTCTCTGGCGGAGCCTTGTTGTTGACGACCATGGATGGCGAGGATTTCCCATCCCCTGTGAATGCGGACGCGGTTAAAAAATACTTCGTATAATTGACCCGCTGGACGAAAAGAACAAAATAGTCCAGGCAAAAATGGGCATCCCGGCGAACCAAAAACAGAAAGAAAGGTTCGGGCAAAAATTAGGGATAAAAATGGAAAATGTACACCCGGCAAGTCGAAAACCTGAAAAGGCGACTTGGGCAAAAATGGGTATCCCGGTGGACTGAAAACCCGAAAGGGCGGTCCAGGCAAAAGAGGGATTGAAACGAACAACTGCGTCTCGCATGATCGTTTGCGCTTTGGTTAAAGCATCATGGATAATACCCGGTAGGGATCAGTTGGAATCGTCTTGTTCAGAAGGCAGAAAGCACGGAGAGTCTGAGGACATATGGGGTGTAACTGAGTTGGAACTTGATGAGATCACGGGTTTCACATTGCCATTAGGATAAATTTTTCCTTTTGTGCAATTACCTCTTTTCAGGAATTGCTTCCTTTGTATTGCTCCTTTGAGCCACACTTTTCCAATCAATAAATGCATATTCAGTCAAATAATTTTGTTTTTGTTTTTCATTACCGCTTTGATTGCAAAAACATCCAGATATTTTTGATAAAGAATCTTGCATTTTAAAACATACAGGTTCCTTCCAATGCATGTTTATAAGATTGAAAGCTTGAAATCTTATTTGGAAGGTTGGGTGACCCAAGTGTTGAAATCTTGACACGCCTGGGGCACGGTTTTATCTGACGATCTGTTTTGCAGGAACTGTTAGATATTTTCACTCACTTGCAGGTTGTGATGTGGAAGCATTGTAATAAATCCCCAGAGAGTCCGATCAGGGACAGAGATATCTGAAGAAACGACGGAGTGACGTTGAGGCGTACGACGATCCTTGATGTTGATCAAGAAGACTCTTCAAAGTCGGAAGACTTGAAAGTGTGTAATTCCCCGCAGAGTCCAATCAGGGATGAGTGAATGGGTAGAGAAGTGGCGAAGAGGCGTTGAGGCGTACGACGACCTTTGGAATTAACCAAGAAGACTCTTCAAAGTCGGAAAATTGAAATTTATGTATAAATCCCAGGAGTACGTCTCTCGTCGAGTGCGGGGCGACTTGGAATCCAAGATGATGGAGCAGAAAAGGTCCAGATGAGTCTGGGAATTCTCAAAAGTGGAAAGTTGATGCGAGATTGGGAGGTGGATACCGTGGTTCGATGAGTCGATGGGTGTCATACCAACTTTTCTTATTCCCCCAGCTAGTCCCCGAGTGGAGCGGGTCCAAAGAAATATATCTCCAGCAAGTCCCCGAGTGGAGCGGGTCTTTTTCAAAGAAATATATCTCCAGCAGTTCCCCGAGTGGAGCGGGTTTTTTCAATGACATATCTCTCCAACAGTGTTCATTCTACCAGTGGATTGAACGAGTTTCCGTAGCAGACGAATATCTGCATCCCCAGCCGAGGGTATCCTACATGTGGATTGATTGGGTCCTCCCCAGCGGGGTAGTTGTCGTTCCCCTAGCAGGGTCTGGATGGTATTCCCCCAGCAGGTTGAAGATTGCTCATTTCCCCAGCGGGAGTATCTGTGAGGGTTCCCAAAGCAGAGTTGGGATCTATATCCCCAGCAAGTCAAAGACTGTGGTATTCCCACAGAGTGCAGTGAAGGATCTGTATCCCCAGCATGTCCTCGAGAGGGTGGGGTGCAAAGGAGGTATTCCCCAGCATGTCCTCGAGAGGGTTGGGTGCAAAGGATCTGTATCCCCAGCAAGGGTTGTCTATTTCCTAGCAGCAGTGCTATCCCCGGCAGGGTGGAAATCGGAGCAGTGGCGAGTTCCTCAGCAGAGAGTCTCGTTTTCCCCAGAAAATTCCCTTGAGGGGGATATTTTTATGCATTCATCATGTAGAATAAGCATTGCATATTGCATAGAAAAATAAATAATCGCGTAGCATTTCCACAATTATGGAGCATTACGCAGAAAAAATCAATCATGCATCATTGCAAACATCAGCTAGTCTCAGACTGTGGTTACCGTTTGAGAGGTGTTTTGCCAGAAGATGAAGGTGTTACTCCGAGTAGTATAGCCTCATGATTTGATCAAAGGTGGTTTCCCAGTGGTACGACACTGGAGAAGACTCCTTCCGTCGGACGGAGATGGAAAAGGGATGTATTCAACGCAACCCAAACTGTGGTTACCGCTTGAAGATTTGGGGTTCACCAAAGGTGAAGATGTTACTCTGAGGAGATTAGCATCACAACGTCAGATCAGCAATGTTCCCCAGTAGTGCGATATTGGAGGAAATGTTCCCGTCGGACAGAGATGGGGATACAGTCAGAAGACGTTACGCGATCAGCGCGATTCAAGCCGTGATTACCGCTTGAGGTTTGGTTTTGTCTGACAGCGAAGACGATGCTCCGAAGAGTTCAGCATTGTGAGTTTGGAACCACCGTTTCTTCCCAGACATCAGTAAGTGTTTGGTCGATCATTGTTTGATGTCTGTCCGCATCATTGTTTGATGTCTGTCCGCATCATTGTTTGATGTCTGTCCGCATCATTGTTTGATGTCTGTCCGCATCATTGATTGATGTCTGTCCGCATCATTGTTTGATGTCTGTCCGCATCATTGTTTGATGTCTGTCCGCATCATTGTTTGATGTCTGTCCGCATCATTGATTGATGTCTGTCCGCATCATTGTTTGATGTCTGTCCGCATCATTGTTTGATGTCTGTCTGCATCATTGTTTGATGTCTGTCCGCATCATTGTTTGATGTCTGTCCGCATCATTGTTTGATGTCTGTCCGCATCATTGATTGATGTCTGTCTGCATCATTGTTTGATGTCTGTCCGCATCATTGTTTGATGTCTGTCCGCATCATTGTTTGATGTCTGTCCGCATCATTGTTTGATGTCTGTCCGCATCATTGTTTGATGTCTGTCCGCATCATTGTTTGATGTCTGTCCGCATCATTGTTTGATGTCTGTCCGCATCATTGTTTGATGTCTGTCCGCATCATTGTTTGATGTCTGTCCGCATCATTGTTTGATGTCTGTCCGCATCATTGTTTGATGTCTGTCTGCATCATTGTTTGATGTCTGTCTGCATCATTGTTTGATGTCTGTCTGCATCATTGTTTGATGTCTGTCCGCATCATTGTTTGATGTCTGTCCGCATCATTGTTTGATGTCTGTCCGCATCATTGTTTGATGTCTGTCCGCATCATTGTTTGATGTCTGTCCGCATCATTGTTTGATGTCTGTCTGCATCATTGTTTGATGTCTGTCCGCATCATTGTTTGATGTCTGTCCGCATCATATGTTTGATGTCTGTCCGCATCATTGTTTGATGTCTGTCCGCATCATTGTTTGATGTCATGTCAACATCATTGTTCGGTGCCTGTAAACATCGAGTTTCCTCCCGGTCATTGGTTAATGTCTGGTCGAGCTTTTTTTTGGTGTCAGTAAACATCATCGTCCGATGTTCAGTAAACGTCGAGTTTCTCCCCAGTCATCAGTCAGTGTCTGGTTGAAGGTGTACCCTCTGACGTGTTGCCCTTAGAGTGGTGATTAGTGAAGTTTCCGACTATCAGGTTGAAGCACTTATGGTATTCAGGCCAGTTTTTCGGAGTTCAGACCGAAGTGGTTTTCGGACCAGGTAGAAGAAGAGAAAATTTTCGGGGTTCAAGAAAAGCAAAAAAGGAATGAGAATCCCGAGTGGATGTGGTGTTCAGACCATGGTTATCCCTGCGTTACCATTTATTTTGGCATCCAGGTCGTCGGTTTTTCGAGTTTTTCTTCGCCGATGCTGACAGGCGTTGTTAATTATCATCCCATCAGAGTGCAAATTGTTCGTCTGTTCTTGGTATTCAATCACTCTTCACCCTGATCATCCGAACGCCGAGGCTATTCGTATCGACAGGTTCACAGTGGATTGAATAGGGGCAGCTGTAACACCTCAAAATTTGCCCTCCTCTCTTGGGACTAGCATTAACATATTGCATATCATTTTAGGGCATTAGGCATTTCATGTTGCATATCATGTGGTTACATTATGCAAGCCATCTTCCCAAGTCTTAATCAGGAGATAGGAAGTCAAGTGCAAGCCTAGGGTTTTTATTGACTGATCATGGGCCATCTGAGGATTGGGCTATGAATTAGGGTTTTATGATTCTCAAGGGTATTGGTCATCATATTGATTGAATTGATACATCATCATCATCATGGTTGGATGTCATCAGAAGATTGAAGCTCATTCCTTGAGATTAGGGTTTTGACCACTGGTCAACCCTAATCAGTTGTATTGGGCCAATCAGGGCTGGATCAGGAGATGGGGTTTGAGATGGAGATGGGGTTCATAATATGATTATATGGTGATTATTGAGGCTAGGGTGTCACCCTGGAGCCATTTCAGTTGGAAATTGGAGCTTAATTTGATCTATGCATTGCCAGATTCATCTATCAGTTGAAAAGTCAACTGTGGTCAACTGTACATGATCTGATGGATTTGGAGGTGGAAATGAGTTGAAGACACTTCATTCATGTTGGAACAAGTGTTGAATGACATCTCAATGCTTAAAAATGAAGAAAATCAAGTCAGGACAAAAACTGCCAAAAATAGCAGGTGACTTGTAACTGAAGTTTCCAAAAGTGGAAAGTTTTTGACCTCAAAAACAGATGTCCAAGGAAGCTTCAAATGAAAAATTGTTCAACATGACAGATGTAGATCTTGTTCTCACCTTTCCAAAAAGTCCAAGAACTTGAAAATCCAATGTGCGGTTTGCAAAATATGGCTCAGTGAATTTCAGAAAAGACCCGTAATCAGGAGGCCATAACTACCACATACTTTGTCCAAATTGCAAGTTCTTTATATGCACAAACTCCATTTAACATGTACTTTGAGGGTGCATCATTGGATTTTCCCAAAAATGGCCAAGGCAAAAAGTCACTTTTCAACTGGACAGCTGAATTGGACCAGGGGCAAAATCGTCCAAATGTCAAAATAATTGGAATTTTTGAATGGGACTTTTTCCAACACCTCAGGAATGGCATTTTAAGTGTGTTTGAATATTCACTTCATGGTTAATGCACATGGTTTGAGTTTTGGGTTGAAAAATGAAATGCTAAAAATGGACCAAATGCATACACATGGTGAATTTGAGAATGGAGCAACCAATGAGCATGAAACAAGTTTCTACAGTTCACATATGATATTTAGAAGGTGTATGTGCTGTCACTGAGGTGGCATGAGCTGTCTAAAGGAATTGACCATTTTACCCTCCATTTGCAAAATTACAATTTCCATTAACATTCCAAATTGTTAATTAAGTGGATTAAGGGATGATTAAGGGTCCATATATAAACTAAAACCTCTCCTAATCCTAACAGCATTGCACAATTACCAAAACCAGATCAAGAACCTCTTCATTCTCTCAAGATTGCTCAAGAACACAAAAGCTTCAATTCCAAAATTCTTTGCCAAATCTCAACCATTTTTCGTGATTCTTTTCAATTTGAGTTCCTTGCATCATCTACACCTACTGTTTTTGGAGTTTGAGGAGAGAGGAGCATTGCATCATGGCTGTCATATGAAGGTGTTTCCATGGTGATTTCGGATTGCGAGCTGTAGGAGCGAAATTGAAGGGACCTGAGCATCACATCACCTTGCCTGGAGCTTGTACTGCTGCTGTTTCTGAGAATCGCGCGCTAACTCCGTTGGATTCATCACTGCAAATTCCAGGTTTATCCAAAATTCGAATTGAATGCTTCGTAGAATTAAGGTGTGCGTGTTGTAGTACACCTTACGTAGAGCATCGTGCTGCTCTTAGAATTGAAAATGATCAATCGTAGGCTGAGAAATCTTGACTCGAAGTTATGATCCAAAACCCTAAGTTCAACGATTCGCACGATCTAGGAAGTTTTAGGTTAATTGGAGTTGAGATTCATGTTCTACGCGTTCGTACGGTTCCAACGACTATAATTTTGTTAATTTTGGTTAAGGTTTGAGATATGCGTGTTCTTGAGTTTTTTTCATTTTTCTGGAAAATAGTTATGTTGAAGACGATGAAATTACCTTGTTTGATCCTCCAACTCGTTTGAATTTTCAAATGAGAGGTTTCCCTCCCGCGCCAATAGTTATTTACGAAACTGCCATTATCACTTTAATTAATTTGTTTAATTATTAAAAAATCATTAACACATTGAAAAAATCATAAAAAATTGTAGAAAATTCATAAAAATGTGAGGATTTTTTCTATGACTTCCTTGATGTGTGTGGAATTTGTTTGACCTATTGGTCAAAGTTGTGCATGGCAAAAATATTGTATGACCTAGACTTATTTCATATGTGCTCAAAATTGATACATTTTACCATTTGGTTCATGAAATGCTCATAGTGTTAAATAAATTCTTGAAAATTTTTGTGGTGATTCATGACTCATTGATGCTCATTTCCATGTAAATTTCATGAATTTTTGATATCTGGTCAATGAGCAGCAAATTCTGGAACTTAGGTGTGACAATTTGTGTCACACCTCTTGATGTCAACTTGTTGAATTTAATTGGATGACCTATACATGTTAGAATTGAATGAAATTTTGCATGGTGAATTGTTGATATGTTAGGGTGCTTGGTGAATTTTTGTAGAATTTTTCACTGCATTTTCTAATTGATCATGATTTTTCATTTCTGGTGATTGAATTTGCAAGCTCATGTGACCTAGGTTGGTACATTGATTGGTAAATGCTCATGTGGTACTGTATGGTCATGAAATTTGGTATGAATGTAGTAGACACATGTTAGGACCTCCCTGTTTTGGTCTCATCCATTTCTATTTTGTTTTCATTGAGATATGAATTTTTGAATTGGATGCATGTGTTGATGTGGTGATTTGGAGCTTATAATTGTGACTGTTTTTGATGATTTTCATTGACATGGTTCTATTTGCCCAATTGAGCTCAAATTTGACATGGTAGACCTTGGATATCCCCTGTTTAGGTGTGATTAATTTGAGAATTTTTGGATGTGTTTTGGTATGGATTTGAATGCAATAATTCTGTTTGCATGTTTGATGTTTCTTTTGACCTCATTTTGTGTTGTTTGTGCATGAATTGAACATGATGGATGATATAAACATGAGACCAATGATGTTTGCTCTTGTTTGATGTTAATTTGATGTTGGTTGATGAATACCTTGCTGTTTTAGATTTTTTCTTGCCTTTGGACCCTAGGCTTGGCCTAGTGGTCTAGTTGCTAATATTTGCTTGGTTTTTCAGGATCAAAAGCATAATGCACATGGAGAATGATCCAAATCAATTTTAATTGATGTTGTTGATGTTTGTACACTAACATAGCATTGTTTTGTAGGTGGTGAAGCTTGGGCTTAAGCCTTGAGCTTGCCTTGTGTTGTGCATAGTTTGTTTAAGCTGGTTAACTGTTTATTGTTTACAGTTTGTCTGATTGAGTACTGACTGAGTTTGATTGTTTCCAGGTACTTTAGTTGCTCAGTTCCTTGTGAACTATTGCTTTGCTTTGCTTTGCTTAAGCAACTTGCATAGAGGTATAATTCTCTAAACTTCATGTAGTCTGGAGACCCGGCTGTTACCGGGCCGGGCAAATAAATGTCTGAAGTCCTCCTTAAGAGGCAATGATTGTGATTGTTTATTTTTAAGCCCAAGCAGGTGAAAGTCCTTAATCAAGGCAATTGGTGGAAGGTAGGGGTATGCAGCCTACCCCCCACTATTCAGTTGAGTCTTCTCCTTGCTCCCATTACATGGTTGTAGCATTGAGATCCAAGCCCAAGATCCTGTGCAGTGCACATTGTGTCTGAGTCATCGAGTATAGAAGGGTTCCCCTATTCTGGACCCATGCTCATTTGTCAGCTCTCCCTGGTTAGGGATAAGAGCTGTGAGGTCTGATCCTCACTTCATCCTTTCATCTGCTTCACCTTAGCCTCGTAATGGCAAGGTTAAGAGCAAAACCAGCCTGTACAGACGACTCGCTTCGGCGGTCAAACCCCATTGATTGAGCCTCTTGTTTGGTTATAGTGGGTGTTTTGTGATTATTTGTCTAACATGCTTGATTGAGATGCTTGTTCTCATTTGATATATGATTGTATACTTGTGTGCTAGCTTCTTTCCTGGTTAGGATTAGATCGCACTGATGCAAGTAGGTAGAAAACCGAACTTAGGGTTAACGATGCATGACAACATTAGGCTCGAGTCTCAGCTCCCTAGTTGTGTGTCTTTCCCCGGTTTCTGGTTAGCAATTTAGTCCCTTTCAGGGGAACTACATCGCCCTGATCCTCGTTCCAGACGAGGTATGTAGGCAGGTGGTCGTGCGAGACCACTCCGGGCAACCTTTTTCTTTTTTGCGTGTGTTTAATTGTTATCTGATTGTGTGTTTTGGCTCGGATGCCGACGTAAGCCCAGTGATTGGCTGTCGGGCTCCACGTTTGCCGTTTTGAGTGTGTTTTGGTTCGGATGCCGACGTAATTCCATCCAGTGGTTGTCGGGCTCCATGTTTGCCACCCTTGCTTGTTTGTATGTTTCGTGTTGTTTGGCGTGCGTAAGCCGAACTACAGTGGCTCTGATTCTTGTTCCAGACAAGATATGTAGGCATAAGGTGCGACGCCTTATCGAGCCCGTTTCTCTTAACCCCACCTGCGTTCCCTGTGTGTGTGTGATGTCTAGCAACCTTTTCTTTATTCTGGGACGTGGATCCCGTCGAGTACGACGGACGTGAGGGGTGCTAATACCTTCCCCTTGCGTAACCGACTCCCGAACCTTTTCTCTCTGGTCGCGAGACCATGTCTTTCCAGGTTTCTCTGAGCGTTTCCTTTCCCTATCTTGGGATAAATAACGCGCAGTTGCGGCTCTGTGTGTTTTATTTTTAGGCTCGCCGGTTGATTTTTCGCAGGATGCGACACCATTTACGGTAAATCATTGCCTAGTATTGGAACTAGCATCTATACCATTTTCACACGCTACCTCAACATAACCACTTCCATCTTCATCAAACTGCTCAGACCATCTCTGCTAGGGCAACAAAAATCTTCTCAAAAGTTCAACAAAATGTCACAACATCCCTCATCCTCTGGTTCAAAACCCACTCACAAAGCAAGGACTCCCTTCATGGAGTTTCTAGATAAAGATATTTTGGAGGTTATTCCTCTGTCTGTAATCCCAGGCGACGCCCCTGGCCCTTCTTCCACGGCTGGAAACAATCAAGGTAACAACTCTGAAAACCCTCCTCCTAAGGATGACATGCACTATACAGATCGTGTCATTAGGAACCTGGTAACTAGGATTCTAAACGAAGGACATGCAGTCAAGGGAGTTTCGACTCCTCTGTCTAGAAGGGACCCCTCACCTGAGGTGGAACCTCAAATTGAGAAAGATGATGATTCATCTAGATCAGAGAAAGACATGGCTGCTAAGGGACTATGCTCTCTAGTTAAAACCTTGCCTAGTAAGAAACCAGTAGATGTTTCTCATGAAACTGCTGAGAAGGTTATTGATTTGGAGGAAGAGAGTTCAGAAGAGGAAGATGACACCTCGGTCTATCATTTGAAACCAAGTGTTTCAAAGAAAATGAAGACAAGGAAAGGCAAGTTTGTGGCTGAGTTGTTGACAGCCAGAACTAGTAAGAAGGTTGCTGGTGTAGGACCCTCTAAATCATGGAGTAAAGTAGAGGTCAAGAAGAGGAAGGTCAGAGAAAGCTCTGATTCTAAAGATGATGTCAAAGACGATGTCCCAGACATCTCTCCTGCTAAAAGGCAAACTGTTAGAAAGTCTCCATCTAAGGTTGCAGCTGTGCATTTGGACAACATTTCCTTCCATCTGGAAGATGGTGCTGCCAAGTGGAAATTTGTTATACATAGGAGAGTTGTTGTGGAGAGGGAGCTAGGGAAGGAGGCTGTAGAAGTGAAGGAGGTTATGGAATTGATCAAGACTGCTGGTTTGATGAAAACTTTTGTTGCATTACCCTAATGTTTTGAAGGTTTAGTGAAGGAGTTTGTGGTAAATATCCCAGAGGATATTTCTGACAAGAATAGCAAAGAATTCTGCAAGGTCTTTGTGAGAGGAAGGTGTGTAAGGTTCTCCCCAACTATCATCAATAAATTCCTAGGAAGAGGAACTGAAGGAGCTGTTGAGTTAGAGGCTATAGACAATGAAGTCTGTAGGACAATCACTGCTAGCCAAATCAAGGAATGGCCAAGCAAAAAGCATCTATCAGCTGGCAAATTAACTGTAAAATATGCCATCTTGCATAAGATTGGTTCAGCCAACTGGGTGCCAACAAACCATATCTCAACTATCTCTAATGGTCTTAGAAGGATAATCTATGCTATTGGAACCAGGCTCAATTTTGATTTTGGAAGGTTCATGTTTGAACAAATTATTAGACATGCCTCCACTAATGCAGTAAAGCTTCCAATTGCCTTTCCCTCTATCATTTGTGGAATTATTTTAAGCCAGCAACCTGGTATTCTAAACACAAGTGATATCCCCAGTCGAAGGAAGCCTCCATTGTCCATTCACTACAAGTTATTTGAAGGCAGTCATGTCAATGACATTGTCATGACATCTGCAAGGAAGGAGCCAACCTCTCAAGGTGGCATGATTGCTCAATTGAAAGAAACCTGTAAGGAGCTGGAAACTGGGATTAGGGTGGCCAAGGCTAGGAAAGAGGCTTTAGAGGTTCTCATTAGTAGATTGGAGCGAGAAGAGATGGATAAGGTTGGTGAAGCCAAGGAGTCAGATGCCCATACCTCAAGTGAGAGGTCTAATTCTCAAGATCAATCTAGTGGCAGTTCTGAATCTAAAGGTGAAGAAGATGCTACTTCCTCAGACTAAGTTGTGGTGATGGTTCCCTTGTTTGATTGCTGTGTGTTCTAGATGTTGTTTTGGATGCTTGGATGATTTGTTGTTTTTCTGTTTGATGTTTGTATTTTTTGGCAGTCCTTTCAGATGCTATGATGTAATATTTGGGCTCTTTATGAGTTCCCTGGATTTCTGATTATCTCAACTATTGCAACTGTGTATAATTATGGTTTTATATCTCCTAACATTGTGTTTTAACATTTTAAATGTTATAACATCCTTTGTGACATTCTCTGCTGGACTGATTGACATTTATTTTGTCTAATTGGTCATTTTGGTCTATTTTGACTAAAAAGGGGGAGAAGTGATTATGTGGAGAGCTGTAGTTAAATGTGTGGATGTGGAGATCTGCAGTGCTGATATAGCTCGCTAGGCTAAACAGATGAACAACTGATGTTGAAGGAGATGTTTGATGTGGGACAGAATGATGTTCTGTTCTGTGATGTGGAACAACTGATGTTGAAGGAGATGTCTAATGTTGAACAGAATGATGTTCTGTTCTGTGATGTTGGAGGAGATGTCTGATGTTCTGTGCATGTTTTGTGTTGTACAGGTGATGTTGAAGGAGATGACAGAGGGTAACTCTGAATGTTACAGGTGCTGAAGGAGATGTCGGTATTGAACAGACTTAGGGGGAGAAGAAGTACCCATGTGTTTTTTATGTATGTTTTACTAGTTGCTATTATAGCTAGTAATTATGTTTGCTTTTGCTGCTGCTTAAACGCTGTTATGTTGTTTAACTACTGATGTGTTTTTTCTTGTGAACAAAATGGACTGATATATGTTTTAGCCAAATTTGCCAAAGGGGGAGTTTGTTGGTTCTAGGTGTTGGCAGCAATTTTGGTAAAACCAAGAGTGTTCACAAGATGTTACATGTGATGTCTTAACATAAGATATATTGTACCTGCTGGAGGTTTAAAATATAATTATGCAGGATTGTTTCAGAATGTCATACCCGATGTCATGACATCTGATATCATGTACCTGCTAGATATTTAAAATGGAATTATGCAGGATTGTTCCAGGATCTCAGACCCGATGTCATGACATTTGTATACAGAACATTCAGTCTGAATGTTATGTATTATGTGATTGCACTTTTAATGGAAATTTGTGTGTAATTGATGAGTTAATTGAACATGCTATCAATCAGTAATTACAACGTGATTAACTTATTTTCCAAAGAGATCTAACCAACTGTCATAAGAAGATTTGAATGGAAAATAGTTTTAGGGTTTTATGATGTCCAAGCCCAGTTGAATGCTTCTATAAAAAGGATATGGAAAACCTGATTTTGATACACAAGAAATACAGAGCGAAATATTGAGAGAGAATAAGGGTTTTTAGTCTTGTGTGGTCCTGTGACTTGTAAGCCATTCAATTCATCCATAGATGATTGAATTGGTCTGATTTTTGAGTTGTAATTTGTCACTCTAAGCTTTTAAGCATGAGTCTGTGTCTACTTGATTGAAGCTGCTAAGTAAGATCAAGTGTGTATCTTTGAAGAGTGTCTTCTTTTCATGGTAATTCTTGTTTAATATCACTGGTGTGATTGAGGGGGAGTGAGTGGGATCTCATATCTAAGAGTTCTTAGGTAGAAGTCATACGGGTAGAGATTAGGTGAAAAAGACTTCAACTTGTGTTGTTTACTGAGAGTCTTTGAACTGATTCTATTTAGTGGATTTCCTTCCTGGCTTGGTAGCCCCCAGACGCAGGTGAGTTTGCACCGAACTGGGTTAACAATTACTTGTGTCTCTTGCATTACTGTTCTTTATCTTTATCCTGTTTGTATTGTTCAGATATTAGTGTCGTGAGATTACCTTCGACATCTCATATCTGATACCAGAATTTCAAATTGTTGAGGAAACCTATTGAAGAAGTCACACAAGATACCCAGATGAATTAGGTTTTCCAAGGCAAACAAACTCCCAACTCTTGATGATTTCTTGATCAAAATAACATGTGAAGATCATGGGGATCCATATATGATACTTAGAGTCAATGTGAACCAATTATTGATTGTACCCCTTGCATTGAGGGTCTTAAACCCTATATATGAGCTTGATAAAGCATGGGTGAGCATACATATTACCTATAAAAGAAATAAACTATACATTAAATGTGCTTGGTGATCTCTCCCAATGCAAACCCAATGGATGAGGGGTAAGGAGGATGCCAAGGTGTGATCCCAATGTCAATGCATATGATGAGATAGTCATGAGGGATCTTAGGGTCAAAATTGGGGTCTTACAGTTGCCCTTATTTAAGGACGTTCTAGTTGAGGAGATGAAGATTAAAATCTTCGTTTAGACTCAGTAGAATGAACTTAAATAACAACAAAAGAAACAAATTTTGGTCCCTAAGACACCTCATGATGCAAATGCTAAGAAATGTTAAAAAATAATATTTTTGGGGAAAATGTTGCCACAAAGGAAAAGAAATCTAGAGAGACTGAGAGTCTGCAAGAGCATAATGCATTCCATAAGGAAAACTCACTGGGGAGACAGAGACTCTAGGAAATAAAAAGTTATGCGTAGGCCAGGCTACGACTTAAAACTACTGGGGGACACGAGAGATTCCATAAATCAATGGAAAGACTCAGCCGGGGATAAAAGGAAAAAAAATTGCAGGGTAAACAGGTGAATCAGAACAAAGCTGAAATGCCTGAACCAAGCAGGGGACGGAGATTTCATTGAGGAAACGCACTCAAACTCGACTCGGTAAGGAGATGACAAAATCTGTCAGAGAGGACATTTGTTACCGATTAGGGTAAACATATCAAGGATGACTCGCTGAGGGCTACCAGGAGATGTATTCATTACCAGTTACTGGGTAAGAATAACCTGCTGGGGAAAAGCCAAATAGGGTTTACAGCTACCGGTTACTGGGCAGAAGACCAAAGAAAGAGAATATTCATCACTGGTTAAAGTGAACATATCAAGGATAGACTCAAAGGGAAAAATATTCGTCATCAGTTGAGATGAACATATCAAGGATAAACTCCGAGGGGAGAAATATGAATTATATCTATCAGTTACAGGATAGAAAACCAAAAAGAGAATATTCGTCACCGGTTAAGATGAACATATCGAGGATAAACTCCGCAAAGGGGAAGCAGGATTTACAACTACCGATTACTGGGCAGAAGACCACAAAGAGGAGGAAACATGTCATCGGTTAGGATGAACATATCAAGGATTAACCCTCTAGGGAATGAGATAGGGATTACAACTACCTTTTTACTAGGTAGAATACCAAAAAGAGAATATTCGTCATCGGTTAAGATGAACATACCAAGGATAGACTCAAGGCAGGGGAAGAAAATATCTGTCATCGGTTAGGATGAACATATCAAGGATAGACTTCCTGGGGAAATGTGAAAACGAAACCGCTGGGGAGAATAAAGGAAATAGATTACTTTTACCAGGTATTGGGCAAGAGTAAAATACTCACAAATTGAGAAGAATATTACCAGTTACTGGGTAATAGACTCTCAGGGGACCCAAAATCATCTATCTAGGCAAGATCAAGAAAGAAAAGGTTAATAAAAGACTCAACCCAATGAGGATATAACTCAGGGGGAGTGATTCCATCCAGATAATCAACTGGGGAGGAAGCTGAAATAATAATCATCCACGAGGAAATAACTCGGTGGGGAATGAAAAAGGTTAAACTATTTCTGCTTAAGGGGGGATGACATTCTACTATTGAAAGAGGACAAACACATTGAATCTGCGCGGGAGGAAAGAATACCACCATAGCAAAGGATCATAGAAATAATGAATCACAAAATGCAATAATGTAATAATGAAATCTATGAATATGTATATATGATGATTATGCTGACAAAACGATCACAAAGGATACAAACGTCACCGATCTGAATCATCAATACAACACTTAGCCAATCTCAACAAGAGGAAATCAAATGGAGAAATAGAGGTAAGGGATGAACGCGACTTATCCGTCTCAAAGGCTCGACCCTGGTTGGGGAAAAGGAAAAGATCTGCCGAGGATCTGCACCATCAACTATACGGGGAATTTTAGGTCAACACCATATCAAATGGGAGACAACCTTAAAGAGGAACACAAATATTGATCAAGAATCAGTGCTAACTGAAATCCGCTGGCGACTTGAGGGGAAACAAAATCTTGTGTTGGATCTATGCAAACAGCTGAGAAAATGCACCATCAAAACAAAGGAGGCAATTATAAACTCAGCTGGGGAGATCAACAAAACTCGGCTAGAGATGCTGAAATGTTGTTGGGGAGGAAACAGAGATCACACCAACTGCTTGGGAAAAACCAACAATGCTTTGCATTTTAGGACTCACATATCCTCAGACTGCTGTTGATATTCCTTAAATGAAGTCGATTGCTTTAAAAAAAGTAACTACTTTTATTATTTTAAGAAAATATGATTTTGATTTTTAAAATTCAATTTCAAACTGATCATCATAAAAATTTAATTCTATTTGGCTTAAAGATAAGAGTAGAAACAATTGGATAAAAGTTCAACTTTATTTAATTGAATGGTAGTCTATAAATGACAAGACTCCATAGATCTTTACAAAAGTGGAAAATGGTAATTTACATGGAAAAGGGCTATATTGAATACAATAATCACTAATCCTTCTACCGACTTCAATATCCATTGTGCTCTTGGTTTTGGTTGAATCAGAACCAAACATTATGCTCAAGAATGTCTTCAACAGGATGTAGTTACTTGCCATAATCCTTTGCCCCAAGGTGGGGTACTCAATTTATCGGGATAATTATTTTTCTGTTTTATGTCTCTAATTTTTGTCTGGATCGCCCTTTCAGGTTTTCAATCCACCGAGATGCTCATTTTTACCTAAGCCGCCCTTTCGGGTTTTCAACTTAGCGAGTTGTTCTTTTCTTTTTAGGCGAAGTATTTCTTGACTGCGTCAGCATTCACAGGACGTGTGAACTCCTCACCATCCATAGTTGTAAGAATCAAAGCACCTCCTGAAAAGACTCTCTTAACAACATATGGGCCTTCATAATTAGGAGTCCATTTTCCCCTAGCATCTGGTTTGAATGATAAAATCTTCTTGAGCACAAGTTCACCTTCTCTGAATACACGAGGTCTGACCTTCTTATCAAAAGTTTTCTTCATTATTTGCTTATATAATTGACCATGGCATATGGCAATCAATCTATTCTCTTCAATTAAATTTAGCTGGTCATATCTGGTCTGACACCATTCAGCTTCTATCAACTTAGCTTCCATCAAGACACACAATGATGGGATCTCGACCTCTACTGGGAGCACAACTTCCATACCATAAACAAGTGAGAAAGGGGTTGCCCCTGTTGAAGTGCGGATGGATGTACAGTACCTATGCAAAGTAAATGGGAGTATTTCATGCTAATCCTTATAGGTCACAACCATCTTCTGGATGATCTTCTTGATGTTCTTGTTTTCAACTTCAACAGCCCCATTCATCTTAGGTCTGTAGGGAGAAGAATTATGATATGCAATCTTGAAGTCTTTGCAAAGAGCTTCAACCATATTATTGTTCAAGTTTGATCCATTGTCAATAATGATCTTACTTGGCACACCATACCAGCACATAATTTGATTCTTGATAAACCTCACAATAACTTGCTTGGTCACATTTGCATACGATGCCGCTTCAACCCACTTTGTGAAGTAGTCAATATCCACCAAAATGAAGCAATGTCCATTCGAAGCTTTGGGCTCAATCATGCCAACCATATCGATTCCCCACATGGAAAAGGGCCATGGGGAGGAAATAACATTCAACAGTGTCAGTGGAACATGAATCTTATCTGCATAGATTTGACACTTGTGGCATTTCTTCACAAACTTGCAACAATCAAATTCCATTGTCATCCAATAGTAACCTGCTCTCAACATCTTCTTAGCCATAGCATGTCCATTGGAATGAGTATCAAAGGACCCTTCGTGGACTTCAGTCATCAACATGTCTGCTTCGTGTCTATCCACGCATCTGAGTAGAACCATATCTAAGTTTCTCCTGTAAAGCACATCACCATTCAGGTAGAAATTTCCAACTAATCTCCTCAAAGTCTTCTTATCTTTCAGAGATGCCCTAGGTTGGTAAATCTGACTTTGGAGAAAACATTTGATATCAAAATACAACAGCTTTTCATCTTTGATCTCTTCAACAGCAAACACATGAGTTGGCCTATCAAGACGCGTCACAGTCAAATTAGGAACTTCATTCCAGAATTTTACCATAATCATTGAAGCCAACGTTGCAAGAGCATCGGCCGTCGGTTTTCATCTCGAGGGATATGATGAAATTCAACCTTAGTAAAGAAAGTTGAAGTCCTCCTCGCATAGTCTTTATATGGTATCAAACCGAGTTGATTCGTCTCTCATTCACCTTTAATCTGATTCACAACTAAAGTCGAATATCCATAGACGTCAAGATACTTGATTCTGAGATCAATGGCCTCTTCAAGCCCCATAATGCAAGCTTCATACTCAGCCATATTATTCGTACACTTGAAAGTCAATCTAGTTGTAAACGGAAAATGAGTTCCTTGAGGAGTAATAATCACTGCCCCAATGCCATTACCATACTGATTAACAACTCCATCAAATACCATGCCCCAACGGGAACCAGGTTCTGGTCCTTCTCCAAGCAATGGTTCATCGCAATCTTTCATTTTCAAGTACAAGATCTCTTCATCAGGAAAATCATACTGCACTGACTGGTAATCTTCAATCGGTTGGTGAGCCAAATGGTCAGCCAAGACACTACCTTTAATAGCTTTTTGAGATCGGTATTCAATATCATACTCGGATAACAACATCTTCCAACGGGCAATCCTCCCAGTTAAAGTAGGCTTCTCAAAAATATACTTGATTGGATCCATTTTGGATATCACTCAAGTGGTATGACTTAACATATACTGACACGGACGCTTAGCAGCCTAAGCCAATGCACAACAAGTCTTTTCTAACATAGGATACCGAGTCTCACAGTCGGTGAATTTCTTACTGAGGTAGTAAATTGCATATTCTTTCTTTCCAGTTTCGTCTTGCTGACCAAGAATGCAGCCCATACTTTCATCAAGCACAGTCAAATACATGATCAATGGTCTTCCTTCAATAGGCGGAGACAGAATCGGAGGTTCAAGCAGATATTCTTTGATATTGTTAAAAGCTTTCTGGCAATCTTCGGTCCAATCACAAGACTGCTCTTTCCGGAGAAGCTTGAATATAGGCACACACATGGCAGTCATATGCGACATGAATCTTGAGATGTAATTCAAGCGGCCGAGAAAACCTCTGACTTGCTTCTCAGTTTTGGGCGCAGGCATCTCTTGTATTGCTTTGACCTTGGCAGGATCAACCTCAATACCCTTCTCACTAACAATAAAGTCCAAAAACTTACCATAACGAACACCAAATGTACACTTATTGGGATTCAAGCGGAGTTTGTACTTCCTCAAACGCTGGAATAACTTCAACAAATGCTCAACATGTTCTTCTTCATCACTGGATTTAACAATCATATCATCGACATAGACTTCAATCTCTTTATGCATCATATCATGAAAAAGAATGGTCATAACTTTCTGGTAGGTTGCACCAGCATTCTTTAAACTGAAAGGCATCACTCTATAACAGAATGTTCCCTAGGGTGTAATGAATATGGTCTTTTCCATATCCTTGGGTTCCATCTTAATCTGATTGTAACCGGAAAATCCGTCCATAAACGAAAAGACTTTGAATTTAGTTGTATTATCTACCAACATGTCAATGCGTGGCAGAGGAAAATCATCTTTTGGACTAGCTTTGTTCAAATCACTATAATCAACGCACATACGGACTCTTCCATTCTTCTTAGGAACAGGCACGATATTGGCCACCCACTACGGATACTCAGCAGTAACAAGGAAACCGGCATTGATCTGTTTTTGCACTTCTTCTTTGATTTCCACTGCCATATCAGGATGAGTTCTCCTCAACTATTGCTTGACTGGCGAGCATTCTTGCTTCAATACCAATCTATGCTCCACAATCTCAGAATCCAAACCAGGCATGTCTTGATAGGACCATGTGAACACATTTGAATACTCTCGGAGAAGATCAACCAACCCCTTCTTAACCTCTGGACACAGTTGAGACCCAATCTTGACTTCCTTCACATCATCTTCGGAACCCAAGTAGACTAACTCAATCTGCTCTTTGAATGGCTGAATGGCTTTTTCCTCACGCTCAAGTAGACGAGACAATTCATCATACACTTCTTCCTCAGCCTCAAACACAGGGAATTCAAAGTTTGGCGAAGGAGTAGGATCATTGTATTCAATGGGTTTAGATACCAACCTGCATAATGATTTGATATTTTGATTTTAGAGAAGTTAATTGTGACCAAATATTATGCAGATGGACAATTATTATTTGTTTATTTATGTTTTTTTGTGATTACCATTTTCATAAAAGCAAAAAGTAAAATACAACATCATAGATGTGGATGAATAGAATTGCATTTTATTGATGATAATTTGAAATATGCCCAACAATGTTCACTTCTCCCTTAGGCATAGGATAAGGATTTTTCTAAAATGATAAAAACAAATTACTTAGAGCGATGGACGATAACAGGAACATCAACAGCCGTCCAATTGTTGCAAGCCTTTCCATGCGTCACAAAATTGGTGCAGTCTTCATCTTCATTACCCTCGATCACAAGCAGCTGAGTGTTGTTCATTACCATGTATGAACCCTCCTCTACGGAAACTAGGTTGCATATCTTCAGCTTTGACATAAGACGACCCTCGCTGAAATCCCAATTCGGCTTTGTTCTTGTTCTCGGCGACCTCTACCATACGGCCCCACTAATCTGAATTGCCATCTTCAATAATATTTTGAGCGTCTTTGAAAGAGGACATGGGTGCCCCAGTTTTCTTCACTTCAGCAATAGATAGAGCTTGGAACAGAGTTCCATTCTTATCCTCAGCTTCCACATATGAAAAAGACGATAGATGGCTCACCAACAACGCTTTCTCCCCACTAATAATGACAAGCTTGCCATTCTTCACAAATTTCAACTTTTGATGTAGAGTGGATGTCACAGCTTCAGCCTCATGTATCCATGGCCTTCCCAACAAGTCGCTATAGGCCGGGTGGATGTCCATTACTTGAAAAGTAATTTGGAAATCACTCTGACCTATCTTCACTGGAAGGTCCACTTCTCCTATAACAGTCTTGCGAGAACCATCAAAAGCTTTGACGATCACGCCACTGTATCTCATCGGGGCGCCTTGATACGTTAACCTTGACAAAGTTGACTTGGAGAGTACATTCAAAGAAGAACCGGTATCAACTAACACATTTGACAATGCAACTTCCTTGCAATTCATCGATATATGTAGTGCCAGATTGTGATATCTGCCTTCCTCAGGAAGTTCTTCATCACAGAAACTCAAGTTGTTAAAGGAAGTAATGTTAGCCACGATGTGGTCAAATTGATCCACAATTACATCATGCTCTACATACGCTTGCTCCAACACTTTTTGCAATGCTTGTCTATGCGCTTCAGAATTTATAAGCAGAGACAACATTGAAATCTTCGAAGGAGTTTGGAGCAACTACTCTACCATATTAAATTCACTTTTCTTTATCAATCTTAATACCTCATAATCATCATTAGGCTTCAAAGTGTTGGATTCACCGGGCTGACACTTTGGAGCACTAACCGAATTCACTGCGGGTACATAAACCTTCTTACCAACAGACACATCTTCTATATCTTTCAGGAAAAAGGGACCAAAAACACGGTCGCTACAGGTTACCTTTGTACATCAATAATGTTCGCAACAGAATTAGTCGTGGGCAAAGGAACCTCTTGACCATTCTCCACCATGGCAGCATTATATTGGTACGGAACAGCTCTATCGGATGCGTATGGGGCGGGGCCCTCTAACCGTATGACTAACAGTGATACTGATCTATTGACGTTGTTACTGCTACTGCTGTCAAACTGAATCACCACCCGCTCTGGGGTCTTAAACACTAGTACTATCACATTCACATCATATATATCCCTCGACTATTGAATCTGGATTACATTCTCATCCATCAACTTCTGGATATCTCTCTTGATGATCGAACACCCACGGGGGTTTACGCTACAAATCACACAACCGTCATGGTCGTTCTCACAATCACTGATTGTACACAAAGTCTTATGTATCTCTACCAAGGACCGACGAATACGTCGCACATCGAACACTCGGAAACTTCTTGGACAACCATCTACCATATTAACAAAGGAGTTACCATGGGCAGGAAATGGGTTAGCTTTTACATTCGGTGCACGGTCCTCGAAGGACACCATCTCACTCTTCACTAGCTTCTAGACTTCATACTTCAAAGGGTAGCAGTTTTCAATGTCGTGGTCGGGAGCTCCTTGATGAAAGGCGCAACGAAGCTCTGGCTTGTACCACCACGAAAGTGGTTCTGGAATTTGAGGAGGATTTCTTGGCTGGAGTAGGTTCTTGATAACCAAAGATGGGTAGAGTTCGTCGTATGACATAGGAATAGGGTCAAAAGAGACCTTCTTCCTCTCGAAGTTTGGTTGTTGTTGATTATTGTTGTTGCTGTTGTAGTTGTTTGTTTTTTGTTGCGGTTGTTGTTGAAGTTGTTGTTGAATTGGCACTGATTAATTGTTTGAAAATACTGGAATAACTGATGAAACTTGATGATGATACTGATGCGGTTGCGGATTTCTTTTGACATGAGGCATCTTCTACCTCCCTACTGATACTGCATTGGTCTCACCTTCCTTCTTTATGGCGAAACTGTTTCCATACTTCTTGCTCGATGATACCTCTTCCTTATCCAAACGTCCTTCTCGGACTCCTTCTTCTTACCTCATCCCCATGTTTACCATTTCGGTAAAATAATTGAGGGCACTAGCAATCATTCATTCGTAATAAAATGAACTCAGGGTCTTAAGGAAAATCTTGGTCATCTCTTTTTCTTCCAACGGAGGATTGATCTGAGCAGCAAGCTCTCTCTATCTCTAGGCATACTCTTTGAATGTCTCTTTGTCCTTCTGAGACATAGACCTCAACTGGTCTCTATCAGGCGCCATGTCCATGTTGTACTTGTAATTCTTCACAAAGGCTTCACCTAAATCATTGAACATGTGAACACTTGCACTATCCAACCCCATGTACCACCTCAAGCAGCACCAGTTAAACTGTCTTGGAAATAGTGAATTAATAACTTATCATTATCAGTTTGCGTTGACATTTTCCTGGCATACATGATAAGGTGGCTAAGTGGACAAGTATTTCCCTTATACTTTTCAAAGTCAAGGACTTTGAACTTCATTGGGATCTTGACATTCGGCACTAAGCAAAGTTCAACAACACTCTTACTGAACAAATATTTACCTCTCAACGTCTTCAATTCCTTTCACAACTCAAGGAACTGATCTTTCATCTCATCCATCTTCTCATAAAAATTTGGACCCTCAGACGGCTCGGAATGGTTAATGGTGTCCTCGACACGAGGCAGAGTGTGACCAACTAGAGGCGGAACAGACGTGACCAGGCTAGATGCTGGCATGGAAGCAAAAGTAGGCACAAACCCTTCTGGCACAAAGTTCGATGGCATTCCACACGGGAATCCAGCAGGTATAGTCGCAACAAACTGAGCGGTAGGCACAGTTGAGGTAGCAACTTCTGAAATGACAGCCCTCTGAGGAGGAGGAGTTGCAGGCGTAAGAGAAGACTGGTTCTGAGCAGCTAGAACAGACTCCATCATGGCAGTCAAACAAGCAATCTCATATTTTAGTTCTCAGTTCTCTTGTTCCAAATGTTCCATGATTCTCGGCTGATTGACACAAGTGTTGTATCAGTGACTCAGCTTGGCTGAAGCACAGAAGAATAACCAATAAGACATATGGCAGAAGAAAACTTGTTATGCAAATGATGCATGAAATGCAATGTTTTGATTGTTTTTATTTTCAAGGAACATACTATTTTATTTGCAGATTTACCATAAAAATCTCTTTTATTCATATAATTTTGGAAGGATTACACTGAGTACAATTTCAGAAACCAAAATTCAAGTACAAGAGAAAAGGAAACTAATCATCCTAAGGATCCCCTAACAACAGTGTCAGATGATCTGGCTGCGGGCGCGTACTTCCTTCGGATGTGTCGAATCTTAGACTCAAAAGAAGTCTTCATCTGAGCCTTCTCGAGGACAAGCTGATCAACAATCTTCTTCCAGGCATCGGAAGGCTGAGGCATGCTAGAGGAAGATGGACCCTCTGGCTCTATCTGTCTCTTCACTGCTCGGTCTTCAAGAAGTTCAATAAGTGTGTCTTTATCCTTAGACTCAAGTTGAAACTCCTCATGCTTTCATCTCAAAGTATGGAACTGCTCTTCCCACATATCCTTCTCTTGCTTCATCTTGGCGAGTGTGTCTTCCAACTCCTCTACATCTTGGTTAGGGAGAGTTTATGGCTCAACCACAACCATATACATAGGTCTTTCATAATAATACGGCATCTTCAATTCCAAAGCTCTCTTCTTCACCCAAAAAGTGTAAGCTTCCAAAGCTACATAGTTGAACGGACCAAGCTCGGATCTTCCTTTCCTATGCACATTATGCCAAGCATGTACCATCTTTTTCTTCAAATGTTGGGGATCTTTACC
Source organism: Lathyrus oleraceus (assembly GCF_024323335.1). Classification (NCBI taxonomy): domain Eukaryota; kingdom Viridiplantae; phylum Streptophyta; class Magnoliopsida; order Fabales; family Fabaceae; genus Lathyrus; species Lathyrus oleraceus. Next base: position 448,413,458 of record NC_066582.1, on the reverse strand, counting down.
CTCTTCATAGAAAAGACCTTATAATTGAGTGTTATTATGTTTGTCTCTCAAGGGGAACCCAAGTTGACGACGAGCCAAAGCAGGGTTGTAATTGATTCCTTCTTGTGCACCAATGAGAGGCACATTAGAGAATTCACCACAACTATCAATAATATCCAAGCTACTCAATGTAGAGTCATGCCAAAATATATCATCATTAGTGAGGGACATAAGTCTCTAAGACCACCGTAGACATTGTTTGTTCTCCACAAAAGCAGGTATCTGAGGCAAGTGCGAAATAAACCACTTGTATAGAAGAGGAACACAACACACAATAGTTCCACCACCTTTAGAATTACTTAGATGCAAAGAGAAGTACATATCACCCAACAAAGTAGGCACAGGATTTCCAATCAAGAAAATTCTAATGGCATTAACATCAACAAAACCATCAATGTTAGGGAACAAAGCCAAACCATAAATGAGCAACACAAAGATTGCTTCAAAAGCATCCACACTACCGGCTTGAGCAAAGGCAGTTGCTTTCCCCATGAGAAACTCGGAAGTCAACCCAAATATTCCTCCTTTTTTCACCCAATGAGCCTCAATCTAAGACTTCTTCAGATGAAGACCTTCAACTATAATATGAGATATGGGAGTCTTCTCCAATCCACTAAAAGGCACTTTGTCAGAAACGGGTATTCCCAAGAGATGGGCATATTCCTCTAACGTAGGCACAAGATGATAATCGGGAAAAGTGAAGCAACGGTAGAGAGGATCATAAAATTGAACCAAAACACTCAAGAGTCCTTCAACCACATCAGCAGACAATACATATAGCATTTTCCCATGACATTGTTTGAAGTCCAAAGGATCTAATACAAAATATGATAGCTTCCTTAGCTCTTTCAAATCGGGACATCTGAAACTGTACTTCTTAGTGTTCCTTCGTCCATAATCCATGGTCTGAAAATATTTGCAAATAAAACCTTAGTTCCTTGAAGTTATTTTTCGTGTGATAAAAATTATGATGTGCATGAATGCATGAATGTAACAATCACAAATAAGGGATCACACACAAGTCAAACAAACAAAGGTCAAGGGATGAACCAAGTCATTGTTAAGATCAATCATCCATTTTGGTGGATTATGGTTTTCACCTTATCAACACCCAAGTTCCATTGATATTGACAAGACTTGATTGGATCAACCAAGAATCAAGGGTTTATTGTGAGTCACGAGCATGGAGTCGGGTTAAGAACTGTCCCAAAGGAGTGTGCTAAGGATAAAAACATGTAGGTCATATTCTAAAAAGTTCCCAGAGTCTTAATTCCATCTATCGAATATTATAGGTTAGGATGACTGACTCATCAACCCATAATATTCTCAAGAGAAACTCGTCTGAGTGTAGTATCGCGTAACAACTATTATCCAGTCTACACCTGAACAGTCTCCGCACTACGTCCTAAATAGGCCAAGTTGGGTTAAATGTTCTACGGTCTTCATCTTCTCGGACCCCAAATCAGAGAAAGTAATGCCTAACCACAAATAACTTGTGTGACATCAATAGCTCCAAAAGGGTCTCCACTGAGTAGATGGGTGAAGCTAGCGGAAATATACCCGAACGTATCGCATGCTCGAACATACAACAGAGTCACTATCGAACTTTATTTATCCCCAAAGGGAAGGGAAAACATCGATAAAACCCGGGGGAAAGAGATATGTTGGGTAAGGAAGTCGGTTATGCAAGGGGAAGGTATTAGCACCCCAAACATCCATGGTACTCCATGGGAACCGTTTTGATTATTCTCGCTCGAATAGGTGTTAACTAAAGATTACTCGCAAAAGAATAATGGGAAAGGAAGAGAAATAGATAAAGTGCTCGGTGAGGATTGGGGCCCTCATGCCTACGTATCCTCATAGTGAAATGAGGAATTCAGAGCTTCGTAGTTCAAGGAACTAGAGGCAGGAGGTGGAAAGAAATGTGATAAAAGGTATGATTTGAACCGAAGAATTGTGTTGTTTGAACTCCAAAAAGGGGTGACGACGTGAACCTAAGAGTAAACAGGTATGAACCGACAAGTGAGGGCGTATAGCACTTATATCACTGTACTGGAACCACCGAAAAGAGAGGAATTAGGTGTTTGGGATAAGAGCCAAACAACTCTTGGTTCATAAGGAGGTACAAGATGGAGCACAAAAGTATATTGTATTTGGCTCAAAGATAACTGGTATATCACGTGGAGTGAAGGAAGGTAAATTATGAGTGTATCATGGGATGAACAGAGTGAAGTGACCGAAGTCACAGAATTGGGTATCTGGTGATAAGTGACTGAAGAAATATTGTTTGAAATCGAAAGGTGAAAGTGTATTGGAATCCATAAGAGAAATGAGATTTCTACCATAGAGGGAAACAGCGTTAACCGATACGTGGACTAGCAGGCCGCCACTGTAGGGTTTTGGCTAAAAAAGGAAGAATTAAATGTTTGGAATGAGAGCCAAACAACTCTAGGCATGAAATGCGGACTATTCGTTAGGCGTCCTAAAAGGATGTATATGGAATTCCAAGGAAAGTGTATTTCAATGTCAAAAAGACAGTATGTCACTGGGTGAACGATTCATGATCGAAGGTAGAAAATGGATAGTGGAAGATATGAATGATTCCCTAAGGCGAAGGAGGAATAATTAGAAGTATGCTTGCCAAGGATTCGCATCCTCGTGCCTACGTATTCTCATTGTTCAATGAGAAAATTAGAGCTATCGTAGTTCGGAACTACGAGAATAGAGAGAGATATTTGTCTAAGCAACAGGGACTCACAAGACAAACACTAAGTCAAGGGATAACTGCAATGCAAGGAGTAGTGTATCACTTGCTGGGGAATCGACAATTCAAGATTAAATCGGGATAGTATCTTGGATCCAAGAGAAGGATAGACTCTTAATCAAAGAGAAAAGTGGTGTGTTAGTCGAAAAAGAATGAATAGAATGTTTGGGATGAGAGCCAAACAACTCTCGATTGAAGAGACGGACCGTCATCAGGACATCCTAAAAGGATGGACAAGGAGTCCAAGGAGAATTATGATTGATCTCAAAAAGCTGGTATTGGTTGAGTGAATAGAGAGTGATCCATGGGATAGAGAAGGTAGATTGATAAATAAGATAGCTCACAAAGAAACTAGGCTCTCCTGCCTACGTGCCCTTATAGTGCAATAAGGAAATCAGAGCTTTCGTAGTTCAGCCCACTAGGGCTGAAGAGAAATTGACTGGAGGCAAGAAGAAATGGATGATTAAGATTGAAATGATTAGAATTGGAATGATTTAGAATGAAGAATGGATAGAATTGATAGTTACAGGATGAAGTCACACTAACTTTCAAGTGGAGGGAGAAGAGTTTTTGTAGTTGTTTCTTGTATGGAAGATGATGAAGACCTTATCAATCGTTTGATTCGAATTGCACTAAAGTCTATGAATGGAGGTGAATACGATGAGCATTGGGCCATACGTCCCATACCCAAAGATACTCAGAATGGGGGTAGGAATACTCCAGTCACACTCCTTCTCCATTACTTAAGGCTCGTATCGTACAACTTGATTCATGATTGATAAGTTGTTTAAGTCCTTGCTTTTATTGTTTTTGCCTTTATGAAGAGAGACTTGTCAATTGTATGATTAGAATTGTGCTAAAGTCTATGAATAGAGGTGAATACAATGAGCGTTGGGTCATACGTCCCATACCCAAAGATACTCAGAATGGGGGTAGGAATACTCCAGTCTCACTCCTTCTCTACTGCTTAAGGCTCGTGTCACACTCTTCTAACTTTGATTTAACAAGTGTTGAAGATGCCACCTTTGATGTGATTGAATAATCCGCTGCTTGGTATGACTGAGGATGCCTTGATTGAAGATCTTGTCTTGAGGCCTTAAGCTCCACAGCTTGGAAGAAAAGTCTTATTAAGTGATCAAGGGTATTTTGGTCACTTAATTTAGACTGTGGGGTTATACAAGTTCAAAGGATTTAATTAATCAAAATTTCTTTTGATCAATTTAATCATGAGTTTTGATTTGGTTTTATGGGGAACTAAGTTTGAATCTAATCAAAGTTAGTAATTGTTAGAAACTATCCTAAGGGATCATGCATTAGAAGTTGATTGAATATTCTAAGTTAGAAGTCCTAAGGGAGCATGTGTAAATTGGTCAAAATCATGATTAAAATTCTATGTTAAGTCCTAAAATGATTGAATTCTAATCCTAAGGGGAGCATGCAATTCTAACACAAAAATACCACAAATAAACCCATAAGGGCAAAATGGTCAATTGCAAAAATATATCAAATTCTATGGTCTAAGGTTGATTAAATTCTAATGTAAATCCTAACCTAATGTTAAAAAAGTCATGATTCTAAATTTAATCAAAGGCTAATTGTTCCTAATTAGAGAAATCTAAATAAAACCCTAATTAAATTTCTATTTCAAAGTCCTAATTAATTCTAAGGAAAATTCTAATTAAATCCTAATATGCTAATTAAATCCTAATATGAAGATTTACTCCTAATTAATCTAATATTATCCTAATTAGCCTAATTGAAAAGTAAAACAAAAATAAAAGAAACAAATAAAATTGAACATGGGGTGTAATTGTAAAATGGGGTGAGAACTGAAATTCAGGTTAATGGGTTGTAGGCGAGCCCAAACCAAGTTTTTTTGTACAGGAAGTGCATTCCAAAAATGAGTGTGGGGTGTGAAATAGAAAGGCTACATGGTTTGCGTCCAGACCCACTCAAATCAGACGCTCCCTAGGGGAGGGTACATGGAAAACGTAGGGTGACCCCAGTAGAAAGTCAATGGGCTTGGCTAAGCCCATTCCTCATTTTTTTTCATTGGTCGTTGGGAGGTGTATGTGTAATAGTGATGGGAATTGGTAAAACAGATAATGGGCCTGATAAAGCCCAAGATTCAATTTCTTTTCTAAACCCTTGGGGGGTGCACTGGCAGAAGTGGTGTATGGGAATTAAAACACCATGGGCCTTAATGATTGAGCCCAAACCTCACCTCTGTTGACTTGTCCAAGTCAACAGAGTTCAAACTCAACTCAAAAAATGCGCGCTCAGCTATCGCCGTCCTCCGCCTTGGTTCATTGCACCGGCGTCCGTCGTCGGCGCCGGTGTCAGCCTATAGTTCCAAACTCTACCTCAATCGAAACATCAAGCCATATCGGACATGAAAATGGACGTGAATTGGAGAAACGCTTCTCGCACCGGCCAAATCGCGCCTCTAAAGGGAAGAACCCTAAAGTCTACAAGCTAAATTAAACAGCAAATGGCGCTAACCAAACCTCACAACCATAGGGCTTTCACTCCCTAACCTCAAAGCTACGCTCTAGTATGCTCAATGCAAGAAAACATTACAGAAGATAGATGGACTTACCGGAGAAGACGATCGAAAACTTCAGCAGGTGAGTTCTTGATCTCGTTTTGCACGTTCCTTCTTCCTCTTTCTTCTTTTTCTTCTTCTTCTTCTTCTGAATTGAGAATGGTTAGCAATGCAGTGGTTAAGCTCAAGCTGAATTTAAGCTTCAATGTGAAGCTTCAATGGCTTTTTGAGAGAGAGAGAGAGAGAGAGAGAGAGAGAGAGAGAGAGAGAGCTTTGGTGAGGGTGAGGGAAGAGATTTCAAAGAGAATTCTCACAAGGTTCCAAGGGTGCTGAAAATGAGAGAGGTGACTTTCTTAATTAGAGTTTAGGTTTGGAGTTAGGCTAGGCTTGGAATGAGGTTTTGATTCAGTTAGATTTAGGTTAGGAGTTAGTTAACCTTGGCTCGCTGAATTTGAATTGAACTCGGTTAGTTACATGACTCAGTTAGTTAAGTTGGTTAATGAATGAAGTGAATTTTTGACTGGTTGTTGTAGGTAACACTTAAATGGAATTGTTCTAGTATGACCTGCTGCGTAGGTTCTCTTCCAAAGCCAACGGTTAATGATTTGCATTGGGGTGAATGTTATGTTATGGCTTGTGGTTATTGGTGATTGGCTAACATAGGTTAGTATCTAAGTGGGATTGCACGTAATCATGGATGAGGACCTGCTGAGCAGGTTTTCCTTTAGTGATTAATGAATTGGCTAGTGCATTGCCTTGTTTGAAGTACCCTTACATGAAGTTAGGTTAGTGTTGAATCATCCTATGTCGAACTGAGCCATGATGACTGAGTTGGTGACTTATTACACTATGATGTTGGTAATTTGTTGCAGAGTGTATGGTGCATTTCAATGCTTGTCTGGTTAGCTGGTGTAGCAGGTAGGTCAAGGGCTTGGTAAATGGTTTTGAATGATTCTTTTCCACTGCAGGTTTTGGTTACTTATCATTTGATGAACCTTTGTGAACTGCACTATCTGAACTACTTTATTGTGAAGTGATTACATTGCCTACATTTGGGATGTGTGCATGCATCTTGTTGTTGACTTTGGTTTGTCTACTTGCAGGTAAGCATGGTTCAGGACTTATGTGCTGCTGTTTTGGCTTATTGCAGGTGTTCATATGGATGATAGTGACAACATGTATGGTGTGTCATGGCATAATTCTTGACTTGGTCCTACATGTGCTTGATGAATGAAGTATACTGCTTGCTAATGTTGTGGACCCAATTGACTGTGTATGCCTCTGCTGTTAGTTTCGATACAGGTTTTCACTTGGCTCATGTTTGTGTTCTGTTACAGGTTGGGTAATTTGTGTTGCCTTGGTTTGATGCAAGAGTGTTTGGACCTTTACCATATTAACTCCCTGTTAGGATTTTGTACCAAGGTTTGTTAATAGGTTGTGGTTGGTCAATTAGCATTGACCTATACTGGTGCTTGCTTACTTGGTGCATGATTCTGGGTTATTATAGCATGTTGCTGGTTAAAACATGGCATGTGCACAGGACATGGTAAGGACATTGTTGATGTTTGCAGGTCCTGTTTTGTGAAGGGTTTCGGACTTGGTTCAAAGAAAATCAAGACTTATGCCCAGATATGCTTTAAGGCATAGTTCAATTGTAGGTATGCATCATATTGATCCTGCATGCATTGATTCATGCAGTCTTGGTTCACCTGAGCATTTCTGACTGGATATGCTCAGCATTTCCTGGTTTCCTCTGCAGCTTGACATTGGTTCTGTTTGATGGCGGGTTGGAGGCTTTGGCCAGGTAATGTGGTGTACTGGGAACAAGGAAATTGGTTGTAGTTTCTAAGAGCATACTCATATGGTGCTGGTGCAGTTGGTAGCATTTTAAACAGGTGTTGTTTTGCTGCATGAAGGTGTGTCGAAGTGAGTGCAAAAAACCAAAATTCATGGGCATTGCTTTGTCAAATTAACCATGTATGTGCCATGTTTGATCATGTGATTAGGGTGGTTAGCTACTCATGATGTAGGTTAGGTTGTTTCATGGTATGTCAACAACATTTCATGGCTTGGTGTTGGTGGAGTTTCTTGGTGGTTATGACTTGGTTGATAGGTTTTGGAAATTCACTGGTTTGTTGCAAGTTGATGTTCCTGCAGATGATGACTTACATTGGTGTTTGCTTCCTGCTTGTTGGCATGTTGCAAGATGAATGAGAAGGCTGCATATGCAGGGCCTGGTTGAATGAGGCCGCAGGATTTTGGCACAATGGTTTGTGGGCATAAACATGATGTGTGGATTTTGTAGTGGTTGTGCAGCAGCAAGCAAGGTGGGACAAGGTTCATGTGCCTGCAGCCATGGTGAGCTTTTCCTTCTTGCTGAGTTTTGGATTCAGTCAAGCTTCATAGTGCACTTCAAGGTATCTCAGGCCATGTTTATGTGGTTGTGTGAATGCAAGACATGTTTGGCCAGATGGAGTTAGGGTTGAAAGTGAAGCAAAACATATGTCATGACATGGTGGACATGAAATTGAACATGAGCCAAATTACTTGAAAATGAAGAAACCAAACAAAAGTATATCAAATCAAGACCTTTTGATGAAGCGTTAAGGCCAAATGGGTTAGATTAGGTTTTTGATGGTCAAAAATGGGGAGGTTGACTTTGGTCAAAGTTGACCATAAAGTCAATTGTTGACCAAAGTCAACAATTGGTCAAAACTTCATTTTTTGGTATTTTCTTTGTAAATGGACAATGGATTGATGATCATGGTGAAATTTAGGGTATTAGGGTCTTGGGTTGACTTTGGTCAAATTTGACCAAAAAGTCAACTGTTGACCAAAGTCAACAATTGGTCAAAAATGTCAAATTTTGTATTTTCTTATGTAGAATCACATGCAATGGTTTAAAATGACATGAAATGGATTGAAATGGATTAACAAATGGTTTGAAGTTGGTTTCCAAATTGTTTTGTTTTTATGACTTGGACTTTTGAAAAATAACTTGACTGAAAATGTACACGAACAAGGCCATCCAATGAGGCCATAAGGTTAGGGTTTTGACATAGTATCCATGCACCAATGGCATGACCAACAAGGAATTTAGATGTTCAGATGATCAGGACCAAAGGCATATCCACAACCATATGGATAGAATCGTTAACTTGGGACCAAGACCAATGCTCCAAGAAGGATTAGGCCAAACAAAAATGACAAAGGGTGAAGATTGAAGGGTCATGAATGCCTAATGAAGCCACCAAGTTCATCTGATTCCCCATCTTCTGATTAGGGATTTGGAGACCAAGATAAGGCCTGGAGGGGTTCCATGAAGCCATTCCTTAAGGAATTAGGGCTTAGAAGGCCCTAGATTGTCTGGTCACACCTTTGTTGAAATCAAACCTTCACCCCCATCATTAGGGTTTCACATCCCTCATGCTGATGATGTGATTGGACCATGCCCTTGAGCTTTGATATCTATACAAACCCTGACTTTATAAGCCCTAGTTTCTTCTGAACCCATGATGAATGATGAATGTGAGTGAATTATGAATGTATGCAAGTCACCTCCCGATCAAGTGATTGGATGCATAGGTGAGAAAGAGGAGGGCAAATTTTGGGGTACAACAATGGGTCTCAAGCCAACTTGTTAAGGACTACTCCACACAAGTCAAACATGACTATACCATCATCATATCTTAATTGCACTCAAGTTCAGGTTAGAACTTATCTCACCACTTAGAGATCACCAAGCACAACAAGCAAATTATATCATACAAACAAGTATACAAACATCAAATATACAATTATATACAAAAAAAAGTAGGCTAAACCCATTGGAGACTACTCTCCAGCAGAATCGCCACTTAATTTCTATAGCGGTAAATTCATGACCATTAAGCTATGGATAAACTTAACGTCAATAAAACCAGAGTCGCTGCCGCGCTTTTATTGTTTCCAAAGGAAAAGGGAAAAGTACGAAGAAAACCCAAAGATAAGAAGTTTTCAAATCAAAACTAATAAAATGCCAGAGATTATAGGTAAGGGGGTTGATTACACAGAGGGAATGTGTTAGCACCCAAAGTGTCCTAGGTACTCTTAGGGTGCCCTTTTTACGTGTATATGTGTTTTGGCATAAAAGATGTTTGTAATAAATAAAGTATGGGGATGAGAAAAGAATTCATTAATTATATTTTTTGTGTTTGACAAGACCTTCAGACTTGTGCCTACGTACCAACATTAAAATGAGGGATCAAAACCTCGTAGTTCGTGGTATCAATTTCAAAGTGAGTGAATTGCTTTTAACAAAAAATTAAGTTTAAAAGAGGAACAAAAGGCCTAAAAGATTTTGAATGAGTGTTAGTTCTTTTTGTTTTTTTGAAATTTTTAGTCAATATGGTTAGATCCATTTACAAGTTCGATTAAGAAAAGGGTTTAAAAAATGCAATGGCATAAGGCCAAAGTTTCTAATTTTCAATAAAGTCTAAGTTTAGAAATCACAAGAAAAGAAGATTTTGAAAAGAGGGAGAGATTTGAAATTTAAGAAGTGGGAGGAGATGAAGAGACTAATTCTAAGCAAAAATTTAAAAGTTAACAGTTGAAAAGATCTAACCAATGGGATGCAATCCAATAGACAAGAATGTCATATAGAAACCCATTTTTCCTTTGTACTTTAAATCAAGTAATATCAATAAGCAAGTAGCAAGATGAAGAGCAAGGCATCAAATAAATATAGCCACATCCAAGCAAGCAACTTCGTAGTCTTCTTCTTAATCTTCCCATGTATCAGATGAACTACTCCTTGATTGGCTCAGAATAAGGCATCAGACACAGGTTCAAAGTAACATTTGCATCAAGACCATGTAGTAGATGAATTCATGTGGATCCCAATACTTGCATCAGATGGAGGCTCAAATCACAATAACTTGTTCTCAGAAAAGTTGGCATTGGCCAAGTCTTTTTGCATAGGGAATGTTGCCTAATTCTAAGTCCAAGGCCCATGTCAAATCTAACAGTCCACACAAACATTTTTTAGGGATTTTTTGTTGTTTATTATGTACTTTAAGGTCCTAAGACCACAAACACAAACAAGATACACAAACAAATATATACAATCATAATATACGGCTCAAGTGAGCAAAGTGAAAATGGCATAAACATAAGCAAGTTAAATGATATGTTAATGACAAATGAAATGGTAAATGGCTTGAATTTAAATTTCATAAAGTAAAGGACTTGAAATTAAAAACAATTATAATAAAGGTTAGTCAAATGTTAGTTGATTAGATGTTAGTGGAGTTTTGCTTTTCAATTGTTTAAGTCATTCTTTGGAGAACACTCAACCCTTTATTCACAAGCATGGAACCTTGAACCAAGACATCTTCCTAAGGAAGGAAAAAAGGCCAAGTTTCCACATAATACCATGAAAGGGGGGAGACTTACAATCTCACTTACTAGAATACTATGTCTTTGGGGTTAAAATTTAGCGCTATGTTAAGCAATCGTAATTGGACTTATGTAGAAGTCACAACTATCTGAGGTCGAGCAATAGAAATTTTGGTGTTAATGCATGTTAGAGATACGGTATAGTGAACCATACTCCTAAGACATACCACACACAAAAAGAAAATGATCAAAGGATGGACCTAATCTCATCCATACTTGTATTTGTTCATCTAACATGAAGTTATTGATGAACCAATTAGCCTTAGGATATTGAGATGTCATTGGTCAATGAAAGGGATGGGATAAAATGGGATTGAAGATGAAGAGGGAAGGGAGATGAGACAAACACAAATTGGTCATGGGAGGAATTTTATCAAATTAAAATTATTCATTCATTTTGGGAGATGAAATATACATTTCATCAATCCCCTAAATCCAATGATTTTAATCCAACAAAAGTCAAATCAACCTTGATCAAGGCCCAAACACATAGCCAAACTTCACAAGTCAATAAAAATGGCTCAACATAATTTCTACATAATTAAACAATTAAAAATCAAATTAAAATGCATTTAAATTAAATTATGTTTAATCAAAAACCTAAAACCTCTTCAAAACACCAAATAAATGGCCAAGAGATTTATCATAGGTCAAACAAGGTCAAAGGACCTTGGAGAAAAAATTTCATTAATTTTGAAAAGTCATAAGTATTTTTAAACAATTAAAAACATGCACAAAAACAATTAAATCATGAAAAATATCAATATTAATCCAAAAAATTATTTCAAATTCGGAAAATGAAAGAGGAGAATTTTTGAAATTTTTTGGTGAAAGTCCCATATTTTTTGGATCAATAATGAAATTAATATGAATTAATTAAAAACAAGCAATTAAATGAAATAATCAGAAATTCAAAAAAATGAGAACCATATGATCTCCCTCATTAATTGAGGTGGCAGATCAGATGGATGAAAGTGCGCGTTCCATGGTGCGCTGCAGTCAACGTGACATAGGCTTGGTATTCAACAGCAATGCATGAGATTAAAACGTTTTAAAATGATCATATGGTTGAGATGCAAGACAACTCATCACCGGAGCCAGAGCTCCGATCTTCTTCTCTGGTGGACTTCATCAGACTGGTCCACCATCAACCATCACCAAAATGAAAAAGCAAGACATGGATTTAAAGAAAAATGCCCAGGAGCTTGAATCTGACCTCAATTTTGTCAAATTCCAAGTATATGAAAAGATACAGGGATTTGAATTTTGAGGATCATGAACTGAGTTGCTTCGATTTGACCTCAAAGCAACTCAATCTTGTTGCCTACATTGGTAGGACTTCAGCAAACCAACAATTAGTCAAAATGGATGAGAAATAAGGGAGAATCGAAGAAGAAAAGTTTCTGAAATCTCATCTTCGAGGAGCTTCATATTAGCTTGATCTTACTTCAAATTTGGCTTGGCTTGACTCTAGAAGCTTGCAGAAGATTATTTGGATGGTTAAAAAGCTTGGATTCTTGGAGTTTCAATCCTAAAACAGAAGGAGAATTGAAACTCGGTTCTCAAGAAACCTTCAAGTTTATCCTTTTAATGGTTTCTGGGGAAGAAGGGGGTCGAAGCTTGGGCAAGAGGGATCCTCTTTCTGATCATGAATGGTCTTATTTATAGCCAATGTGAATGATATTTGCACACTTCCAAATTTGGTAAATTTTCAAATTTTCCCTTGCATGGGTGTTCATTAGGCCCATGAGATGATGTCATCTGATCCAAAGTTCAATGTACTTCATGCTGAAATCATGTTAGAAGCTCATTCAAGTGTGCATGAAAATTGGAACTTGAAATTATCCAAATGGTTCTTTAACTTGCACCTATGCACAAGTCCCTCAATTTTAATCCAAATGGGATGATATTGGATGTTTTAGAAAGGTGAGATCAAGGGGAACAACTTTCATGTTTAACACTTTTTAATTTGAAGCTTGGATCATGATGAATTTTGAGGTGGAAATTTGGGAAATCAAACATATTTGAAAATTTTCTAAGTCCCAAGTCAAATGTTCACTTCTTCCACTTTTAATACCTTTTTCTATGGAATTCAAATGAGAAAAGTTCCTTCATAAAAGTTGTAGATATTTCAAACCTATTCAATTTTGTCACAAATTTTACCTCATTTGGATTTGGCATGAAGGAGTTATGTATTTTAGAAGTTGAGGAAAGTCACTTGTTCAATGGTATTGGCCCAAAATGACCTATAATGTTTCCTCTTGGCACATGCATTTGCAAGTTGAATTAGACATCTTTAATTTGATCATGAAATTTTAATGGATTACATCTCATAAAAATTGAGCAAGTTGTGGCCTTGGGAAGTTGACCTCCAAACTAGGGTTTAGACAAAATGACCTATAATCTTTCACCAGAAAAAATGACTTTCCAAGAAAAATTAGCTCTTGACTTCAACATGAAAGTTGTTTTAAATGTAATTTTAAGTAAATTTTCTCTTGGAATCATTTTCATATGACAAAATATTGTAGGAGATTGGGTCTAGGGAACCCCAGTTTTGACCAGTTGACTTTCTCTGATCAACCACCATGAACCATCTTGCTAGCTTGACATTCTCTTGACTTTTGGGACTCATGGAGGATCATATATATGTAGGATGATGTAATGTGAAGTATCCCTTGAAATATTTGATCAATTGTTTAGGAAACTTGTTGAAGAAGTCACACAAGATACCCAAATGAATTAGGGTTTCCAAGGTAAACAAACTCCTAACTCTTGATGATTTCTTGATCAAAATAACATGTGAAGATCATGGGGATCCATATATGATACTTAGAGTCAATGTGAACCAATTTTTGTTTGCACTCCTTGCATTGAGGGTCTTAAACCCTAAATATGAGCTTGATAAAGCATGGGTGAGCATACACGTTACCTACAAAAGCAACAAACTATACATTGACATATTTTGGTATTTTGGTTAGTAAACAAAGAAAAATGAAATATGATATAATAAAATGTGCTTGGTGATCTCTCCCAATTCAAACCCAATGGATGAGGGGTAAGGAGGATGCATGGGTTTGATCTCAATGTCAGTGCATATGATGAGATAGTCATGAGGGATCTTAGGGTCAAAATTGGGGTCTTACAAGAACCCACAATAATTGGGTGCATCCCATAATTAGACATCAATAATGACGTCAAGCATGTGAAAACTACAAACTCTATCAAACTCATAGAAAATATTCCTCCTAGCCATAAGATACAACTATAGTAAGTGAATATAAAATATCTCTAGTCGCAACAGAGCCTTTTCCTTACAGTGCGTATAATAAATGTTGTCCTTGAAAATCATATCTACAACATGATGTTCCTTTTGAAAATGATTTAATGCACCTAAGATAATACCAACTTTAACCATTAGGGTATCTTTAGAGAACAAGGTTGTTGACATAGAGGGACATGGTGTTGGTGTAAGCCCTAGAGGCCACTACTTTTGGTACTTGTATCGAATTATTTATTAATAATAAAAGGCTTTTTTCTTTATTATGTTTGTTTAATAACGTCCCTAGAATACCTAGTCCGTTTAATGTATCAAGTGTGACTTAATCATGAGATCCCATTAAACATAAGGACGTTATTCTTAAAGTACCCGTAGTCGAGCTTTGTTGTGAAGTGGAATAACATTAAAGCATTAAGACTATTATGTATATATAGACTGATGATCACATCTCATGGATCATGGATAAGGAGTTATCAAGTCTTAAACATAGGTATGAATATTATGAGTAATATTTATACTGGATTGACCCTCTATGAGAATACTATATAGAATGTTATGTAAAGTGTCATAAGTTATTCTCATGGTGATATTGGTGTATACCACCCTTCGACCTGAAACCACTATGGACCCTAGATGTAGAGTCGAGTGCTTTATTGTTGATCAAATATTGTCCATAACTGGATGAACATAAAGATAGTTGATGGGTACTCCACGAAGCATGCTAAGGGACATGAGTGACCTATATGGAATTTTCCCATCCTGCGTAACAGGATGAATGTCTAAGGGCCCAATATTGAACTGGACAAGGATGACACGGTTTATGCCTTGTGTTCAATATATACATAAGGGCAAAAGGGTAATTATACACATAAGTGATTTTGGTATATCATAATATATGGGCCACATACACCTAAGTGGGCTTTTTAGCTTGCAGCCCACACAAGTGGTTCTATAAATAGAACCCTTGTGCAGAAGCATTTGATTAGATGAAATTTCATTTCTCTCTCTCTCTCTCTCTCTCTCTCTCTCTCTCTCTCTATATATATATATATATATATATATATATATATATATATATATATATATATATATATATATATTTCTCTCTCTCTCTCTCTCTCTATATATATATATATATATATATATATATATATATATATATATATCACACACGCACACACACACACACACATACACACACACACACACATACACACACACACGCACACAAACACACACACGCACACATACACACTCAAAGCCTTCATTTGTAGCAGCTAGCACTGAGACTGAAGGAATTCTTTCGTGTGGACTGGGTAGAGGCGTTGTCACCATTCAACGTTCGTGATCACTCCTTAGATCTGCATCAAAGGTTTCAATTGCCATAAGAGGTAACAATTTCTATCACTGATCATGCCCATTTGTAAGGACCACTAAAGGAGAAAATTTTAATTTCCGTTGCGTTTTGGATCGCCATTCTCCTTCACATGGTATATATGAATGTTTAGCCTTCATAACCTTCATTGTATATTCATTATTGGTTGCACTCTGGATGACTATAACCCTTTCACAACCATTGTAAAGTGGACATCTACAACCTTGCCGAGGCGTTTCCTGATATTAAAGCTCAATATGACATCTCTCATAACCTATATCATATTTCCCAGAGCAACCAAACACACTATAAATTAACATGGCAAACTCATTTTCGTCTCTATAAGTAGCCAAGCATTCCAAAATGTTATGTTGTTGCTAGGACTTATGATTCTTGTACTTGTCAAAAAGTACATGTGTGCAGAGTATCCTTTCAAGGGCAGGGGATACATAGAGGCCTTAGTAGGTTTATAACAATTTTAGGTGGTAAAAACTTGCTTGCAGAAATGAGAAGCCTTGGGTGGTGGTGTTACGATATTTACAATTATCTGAGAGGCCAGCTCATGTGAGATGAGATGCTTTGTATACAAACTTAATGCTTTAAGTATTGTGTGTAAGTTAAGAGATCTTTCCTCATTTTAGGAATGAGATGTTTGTATAGGCCTCTTGGGCCTGGGCTAGAGATCCAAATAATGGTTTACCCTAGCTTTGGGACCAAGGAATATGGTCATGTGAGGACTTGGTCTTAATGGATTATGGATAGAGTGGTTTCCCTTTGTGTCCATGTCATCACCCATGTTTATTGGGTAAGTAGACAGTGGGAGCCTGTTTCAGGCAGCTTCGCGGCCCCTTTTGGACAACCATATGGTTTCTTTTTGCGGCGCCGACTTTGTAGGGTATCTCGCCCCTCGCCATGGCGCCTAGACTTCCCTCTTTTCCATGTATTATCCTGTCTTAGGGGTCTAATAAAACTATATTAGTGCAATTCCCATACTTTTGATCCCGTCTATTTTGAAGCTTGACCATCTGTAAAATGCAACGAGGAAAAACTAACCACCAAACTAAAGCACCTACAGATCTTTGATCAACAACCACCTTTTAAAGAGCATCTTTTAATTCCTGAGAGAAAGCCAAATGAAAACTAAAAGGCATACTATATCTAACAACCTTGCATTCAAAATAACTCCATCTTTCATGTCGGGGGGTATTAGAGTCTGTTGTAGATGATTTTAAATATCTACAATATGACATCCGACCTCCCATGTCCCAAGAGTAACTCGAACAAACCATTAGGATGGTAACATGCCTGACTCAAGGAATGAATACTCACACACCTTCCATACATTCATTTCTCAACCACCCTTAAAGACTTCTCAAAGGCCACAAACAAATCATGATCACTCTTAATGACTTTCCTTATTGAACAACTCATTCATCACTACATAAGTGTAATGTCTTAAGATGAGACACCATACAATAATTACCCTTGATTCCATCCTTGTCATCAGGTCAATAAGAGAACCCTCAAAATGGAAAATGCAAGTCTCCTATTTGAGTAGAAACCATAGAACAATGCAAAATTATTTCTTTTCCATATTCAATACAAAATATATCTTGATGAGGAATTTTAATAAACAAGATTTGGACATCATCGAAAGAGCATTTCACCATTATTGTGATGTTTTCTTGCTCTACGTCTTTTTCCTTTTTTCATATAAACATGTTTTATGATAAATGGACATAACTGTTGTATGTGGTAGTAACACCATGAAAAAAAACCTCATCAAAAAAGCCCTAATCGAATGAACCCCCCAAAAAAAGAAAATAAAAGTCTTGAACTTTTAGTGATCAAGAGAAGCTAATAAAGTTGTTTATTTATTGAAATTATTCACATTGATTTGGAACTTTTGACGGTAAAGATAAGCTACATATGTTCCTCCATTTTTGTGTGTCCAATGGAGGTGAATTGGTTTTTCCCTCTCCTCTATTTACCTCGGGGCTTGCATTGATCTTTGGCAGCCTCCTAAAATTAAGTTAATTTTTCTGCTTGAGAGGAAGGTTTAAAGCTACCTCCAAGTATCCGATCGGACTGGCCTCGAACTGGTTTACTCCTAGATCACTATTAGATAAGGAATGAGATTTATTTAGAGCTTATAGGTTTCTTCCTAGTCACCATGAGTTAAGTCGGTTTTCTTCTTAGAAGTACTATCTTCATAGGAATTGTCGAAGTCGGTAATTTATCTTGATGCGTCGGGTCTAACAGAGATGTCATGGATGGTATTCCCCCATTGACGTACTAGGAACCTACAACTAACTTTAGATGCTGATTCTTGCTTATGCGTTCTTTTTCTCAGTGGTGAGCATGATCAATCCACCTTTATATATACTTGTTCCCGCTCTATTCGACTAAGGATGCGAGCTCTGGTATACTATGAAAGCGAGCCACACAATTATCAATGGTTTGTATATCTCTGCCATTATGTGTGTTCAAATTTCAATGTTGGAGATTTCGATTGCTTGACTGCGTAAGAACGAAAGTTGTTATAGGAGATCCACCGCCTACGAGGTATCTCGTAGGAATTTCTCCAGCGATGGGGTTTTCCTTACCTTTTCATTTCTTGAACAACCTAGTGTTGTTCGATCTTCATTTTTTGATTTAGTATTTATTTTCCGCTTAGAAGTGGTGTTATGAAGATGGATCGCTTCCGGATTTTGTAGTGTTGTGGATCTCACTGGTGATGATCAAATACAGTGGGATAGAAGTAGAATACCCAACAAGTTGCTTCTTGTATAATACATAGTATGATTCGTTCTCAGATTACTCGTTGTACGGAAGAAGTACTTCAGTAACAGATCTATGTTGGAAGTCTTCATGGCATGGATCTCGTTACGATGGATAATATAGACGATACAAATGTAAGAACAAAAATTGTTCTACAACAGATTCCATGATTTTGATGATAACAAAGGATGAAACCAAAAATGGCACCCTAACGAAAAGTTTCTAAGTGTGCAGGGTTCTAAGGAAAGAAGGAAGAGATCTGATGACGTCATCAGATACAGAATCATATCAGATACAAATTATCAGAAGATCAGAAGCATCTGAAGTAGAAACACGCTCAAGAAGTTCTAACTCTGAGCAAAACAGCAGAATATCAGAAGCATCTGAAGAAGAAGTGCACTCTAGAAGTTCTGACTCTGAACAACGGTATATCATTCCAGAAGCTCTCAGCGTCATCTGAAGACATCATCAGAACTCCTTAAGATAAACATCAGAAGCTCCGAATCAACACAGCAAGATTCCAAGATTCCCAGAGTCACGCAGACTTTGATAATGGATTTCCTAATACAGAAAGAGTAACGTTAACTTCAAATTCAAATGGAAAGGAACTATATTTGGAAAGAAGTTATTCGGGGAGACAAAGTTGTTTTGGCAAGAAACAACAGAAGTTATGGCATTAATTTCTATTCAAGACAAATTATCTGCCATCAATTTCAACGGTCCTTTCACTCCTATATAAAGGACAGCAATCAACATTGAGAGGCGCGCAAGCATACACTAAAACAT
The DNA here is from genome assembly GCF_024323335.1 of Lathyrus oleraceus. Lineage (NCBI taxonomy): Eukaryota > Viridiplantae > Streptophyta > Magnoliopsida > Fabales > Fabaceae > Lathyrus > Lathyrus oleraceus. Next base: position 448,394,455 of record NC_066582.1, on the reverse strand, counting down.
TCTCTCTCTCTCTCTCAATCTTTCACAAAGCTTTTGCTTAGAACGTGAAACACTCTTTTGTACTTACTGTTGTAATATTTGCTTATCTTAGAAGCACTCTAGATTACATAGTCTTTTTATCTAGTGTTTTATTTCCTCAAGTGACTCTGCGCAGTCTGTATACTTGAGAGGACTAAGAGATCCTTCTCTTAGACGTTGGTTGTAAACAATATTTCAAGATTAGTGGATTAAGTCCTTGTTGAAGGCGAAATCACCTTGGCCGGGTGGACTGGAGTAGCTTTGTGTTATAAGCGAACCAGTATAAATTCCTTGTGTGGTCTTTATTTTGAAAAAACGCTTATTTTCCAAAACAATTCAAACCCCCCTTTCTTGTTTTTCTCACCTTCAATTGGTATCAGAGCTTCGGCTCTGTTATTAATTTTCTAATCAAACACTTAACAGTGTAGAGAGATCCAGAACGAGAAAAACTATGGCCCACACAAATGAAAGAGACAGTTACAATGCTAAGCCTCCTGTCTTTGATGGAGAAAAATTCGACTACTGGAAAGACAGGATTGAGAGCTTCTTCATAGGCTATGATGCTGATCTCTGGGACATTGTCACAGATGGATACACACCTCCCGTCTCAGAAAATGGAGTTGAAGTTCCCAGAAGTAAGATGTCAGAAGATCAAAAGCGTGTCTTCAAAAATCACCACAAGGCCAGAACCATACTTCTCAATGCTATATCTTACAACGAGTATGAAAAGATCACCAACAGAGAAACAGCCAAAGACATACTTGACTCTCTGAAGATGACTCATGAAGGAAACTCCCAAGTCAAAGAGACAAAGGCTCTGGCGCTTATCCAGAAATATGAAGCTTTCAAAATGGAAGATGACGAAGCCATAGAGGTAATGTTCTCTAGATTCCAAACTCTTATTGCAGGTCTCAAGGTTCTAGACAAAGGATACACAACTGCAGACCACGTCAAAAAGATAGTCAGAAGTTTGCCAAAGAAGTGGAGACCCATGGTTACTGCCCTGAAGCTGTCAAAGGATCTGAACAATATCAGTCTTGAAGAGCTTGTTAGTTCCCTCAGAAGCCATGAGATAGAACTAGAGGAAGATGAGCCTCAGAAAAAGAACAAGTCTGTAGCATTAAAGTCCAGATCTGAAAGACGCAAATCTGACAGAACCAAAGCATTCCAGGCAGAAACTGAAGATGCTGATAACTCTGAACCAGAAGATTCTGATGATGAAGAAGAATTGTCCCTGCTGACCAGAAGAGTTAAACAACTCTGGAAAAAGAGGAACAACAACTTCAGAAGACCAAGACCCAGAGGGGATCGATCAGAATCAACCTCAAAAGGTAAAACTAACAAAGATATTACTTGTTATGAATGTAAAGAAACAGGTCATTACAGGAATGAATGCCCCAAGCTAAAGAAAGACAATCCCAGAAAAGAAAGTTTCAAGAAAAATACCTTCAGGACAAAGAAAGGACTAATGGCTACCTGGGATGATAGTGAATCTGGCTCATCAGAATCTGACTCTGATGAACAGGCCAATGTGGCATTTATGGCTACCACATCAGGAGCAGCTCAGATGAAGAATCTGAAGAGGTATTTTCTGAACTCTCTCGATCTGATCTAGAATCATGCTTGTCAGAAACTCTTAGCTCATATCAGAAATTAAAACAAAAGTTTAAAAATATAAAAGGTTGTCTTGGAGCAAAATTTGAAGAATGTGGCAAACTTGAGATGACAATTCTAAAACGAGAGGATGAAATCAGATCCTTAACATTACAAAGAGATGCAGCGAATAAAAATCGTTTAGAACTGGAAGAAGTGTTATCTCAAGCTCCACAGACTTCAAATACAATAATTTATAAATACGAAGAAGCCTTTCAAGAATTTCTGAAAAATGGGATAGGTAGGAGTGTCATGGCATCCATGATTTATGGTGTCAGTCAGAACAATAAAAAGGGAATTGGGTATGATCCTAAGGAAGATAAAACTTCTACTGGTGACCAACTTAAATCTCCATTTTCATATCATTATACGCACACACAAGAACAAAAATTTGAAAATGCTAGAAAACCCAAAGTTATAAGAAACTCTGGGAAAACTAATCAGAAAGGACCCAAGAAACTCTGGGTACCAAAAGATAAGATTGTTTATGTTGCATATATCCTATGCAGCAAAGTTCAGACACCAGTCATGGTACCTGGACTCTGGATGCTCGCGACACATGACGGGAAGAAAGTCTATGTTCCAAAGCCTGGAACTTAAAGACGCTGGATTCGTAGGCTTTGGAGGAGATCAGAAAGGAAGGATCAGAGGCTCCGGAACTATTGGTAATGGTACTCTTCCCTCTATATCTGATGTTCTTTACGTAGAAGGATTAATGCATAATTTGTTATCCATAAGTCAATTAAGTGATAACGGTTATGACGTGATCTTTAATCAAAAAACATGTAAAGCCATAAATCAAAACAATGGTTCAGTCCTATTCACAGGCAAGAGGAAAAACAATATTTATAAAATTAATCTTTCTGATTTAAAAGAATAAAATGTTAAATGTCTGATGTCTGTTCACGAAGAGCAATGAGTATGGCATAGATGCTTGGGCCACATTAGCATGAGAAAACTATCTCAGCTAAATAAACTCGAGTTAGTCAGAGGCCTACCTAAACTGAAGTTTTCTTCAGATGCTCTATGTGAAGCATGTCAGAAAGGAAAATTTTCAAAAACATCTTTTAAAAAGAAAACTATTGTTACTACCTCTAAGCCTCTGGAACTTCTCCACATTGACCTATTTGGTCCTGTGAAAACAGCATCAGTCAATGGAAAGAAGTATGGACTAGTCATTGTTGATGATTACAGTCGCTGGACATGGGTGAAATTCCTAAAGCACAAGAGTGAGTCTCACTCTGTATTCACTAGTTTCTGCTCCAAAGTGCAAAAAGAATTTGACTCTAAGATTATCAGAGTCAGAAGTGATCATGGTGGGGAATTTGAAAATAAATCCTTTGAGGAATTATTTGACTCTAATGGAATATCCCATGATTTCTCCTGCCCTAGAACTCCACAACAAAATGGAGTTGTAGAGAGGAAGAATAGGACACTCCAAGAGATGGCCAAAACTATGATCAATGAAACTAATGTGGCAAAGCACTTTTGGGCCGAAGCTGTAAATACAGCGTGTTACATTCAGAATAGAATCTCCATAAGACCTATTCTGGATAAGACTCCCTATGAACTGTGTAAAGGAAGGAAACCAAACATTTCATATTTTCATCCATTTGGATGTTCTTGCTTTATTTTAAACACTAAAGAACATCTGAACAAGTTTGGTTCCAAAGCACAGAAAGGTATTATGTTAGGATACTCAGAACGCTCTAAAGGCTACAGAGTATTCAACACAGAAACCAAAATTGTGGAAGAATCAATTCATGTCAGATTTGACGATAAGCTTGACCCTGAAAAGTCAAAGCTAGTTGAAAATTTTGCAGATTTAGAAATCACTCTTGCAGGATCTGATAAAGCTCTAGAAGCAACTGCCACTCAGAACTCTGAGGAAATTAATTCCCCAGTAATCCCAAAGAAAGTTAAAAGTCGTATCAACGTATCTGAAGATTTGATTTTGGGCAACAAGGACGAACCTCTCAGAACCAGATCTACCTTCAGGACCTCTGAAGATACTCCTCTAGGACTAGTGTCTCTGATCGAGCCTACGTCCTGTGATGAAGCACTTCAAGATAACGACTGGGTTTCAGTCATGCAAGAAGAATTAGATCAATTCACAAAGAATGATGTCTGGGATCTTGTTCCTAAGCCCAGAGGCACTCACGTTATTGGAACCAGATGGGTATTCAGAAACAAGCTGAATGAGAAAGGAGAAGTCGTCAGAAACAAAGGTCGACTGGTAGCTCAAGGTTACAGTCAACAAGAAGGTATTGACTACAATGAAACCTTTGCTCCAGTCGCAAGGTTAGAATCTATTCGTCTTCTTGTCTCTTTTGCTATAAACCACTCTATCAAATTATATCAAATGGATGTCAAGAGTGCATTCCTTAATGGTTATATATCAGAAGAAGTGTATGTCAACCAACCTCCAGGTTTTGAAAATCCAAAATTTCCAGAACATGTCTTTAAACTTAAAAAATCTTTATATGGACTTAAACAAGCTCCCAGAGCTTGGTATGAACGTTTAAGCAATTTTCTTCTGGAACACAATTTTATCAGAGGAAAAGTTGACTCCACACTCTTCTGTAAGAACCTTAACAATGATCTCATGATATGCCAGATATACGTTGATGATATTATTTTTGGTTCAGCTAACGCCTCTGTTTGTCAAGAATTCTCTGAGTTAATGCAGGCAGAATTTGAAATGAGCTTAATGCAAGAACTAAAGTTCTTTCTGGGAATTCAAATTAATCAAACTTCAGAAGTCACGTACGTTCATCAAAGCAAATACATTAAAGATGTTCTGAAGAAATTTGACATGGCTGACTGCAACTCTGCAAAAACTCCCATGCATCCAACATGCATTCTTGAAAAGGAAGAAGTAAGCAAAAAGGTTTGTCAGAAGCTCTATCGAGGTATGATAGGCTCTCTTCTCTATCTAACTGCTACTCGACCTGATATTCTCTTTAGTGTCTGTCTCTGTGCCAGATTCCAATCAGATCCTAGAGAAACTCACTTAACAGTAGTTAAGAGAATTCTCAAATATCTGAAAGGAACTCCTAACCTGAGCCTGATGTATGAGAAAACATCAGAGTATAGACTTTCTGGTTACTGTGATGTAGATTATGCAGGAGATAGACTAGAACGAAAAAGCACATCTGGAAATTGCCAGCTCCTAGGAAACAATCTGATATTCTGGGCCAGCAAGAGACAGTCAACTATCGCTCTATCTACTGCAGAAGCAGAATACATCTCAGCATCACTGTGCACAACTCAGATGCTCTGGATGAAGAATCAGTTAGAAGATCTGCAAATCTTCGAGAGTAACATTCCTATCTTCTGTGATAACACTGCTGCCATTTGTCTAAGTAAGAATCCCATTCTACACTCCAGAGCTAAGCACATTGAAATAAAACATCATTTTATCAGAGACTATGTTCAGAAAGGGATAGTAACATTGAAGTTCATTGATACAGATCATCAATTGGCAGATATATTTACTAAGCCTTTAGCTGAAGATAGATTTCTTTTTATCTTAGAAAATCTGAACATTCAAAATTGCCCTGAATAAATTGTGCCTCTGAAGATATAAAATGAGACTCTGACATAAACAAATGAGCTTCTGTCTCTGACTCTGATACTTCTACCAAGTTAAGAAGATATCTGAGTTAGAAATCTCCAGGAACCAATCCTTTGGTATTCCTGAAGATCAGATACATCAAACCACGTGGAGCACTTAGTGTCTAACCTAGGAACTTCTAGACAGTTGTCCAGAAGAAATTCAAAGGCCAGACGTTTGAGATCTCCTCGAGCAGTGTGCATACTGTTGGGATTAGACATTCATTAATGAGCCATAATCATTTTCCCCCAAGCGTGCTAACTTGGTTTTTGTGCTAACGCTGTTTTGTGTGTCGTTTTGCATGTGTTTTTGTTTAGGGTATTTAAACACTCCTCTCACACTTCACACACTTTTCACTCTCACTCACTCTCAAACCTATTCTCTGAAGCATTTCTGCAAGCAGTTCATCTTCATCAACAATGGATGCTCAACAACAACAAGTTTTCAACTTTTCTCAACAAATGGAATCAAGCACCACAGCCCAAAGCACAAGCATTCCCACTCCAACAGTTACAGGCGTAACCATTACTCCAGTGTACAAGGAACCCCATGTTCTTGATCGTGAGCCTCATATCAACCTGGCAACTCCGTTTGAGGGACTGGAAGTTTTATGTGAATCACTGGTAGACTTCAACAACATGAAAAGGAATGGAGTTAACCTAACTGAAGAACTTCGTCAACAAGGTTGGGAAAACTACTTTCAACGGCTCTATGGCCCTGTTTACCCAAACCTCATCAAAGAATTCTGGAGATTTGCTGACGTTGATGACCATTTCATAGTCTCCTATGTATTGGGAGTCAAGATAGTGATTACTGAGAAGACAATTGCCTCACTGCTGAACATGGAGAAAGCTGGAGGAAGAAGGATTTACAACATCAATCCTAGGGCAAAATACATTGCTCAAGGAATCAATCCCACCATCTTCAAACTCAACACTGAAGGCAATCCATCAAAGAACAAAGAACTTCATCAGAACCTCAGAGTATGGCTCAAGATCATTCTGGGAACCATTCATCACCGCCCAGCATCAAACTCCTCTGACTACATCAATACAGATCAGAAGTGCATTCTGTATTGCATTCACAAGGGTTTGAAGCTTTGCCTCCCAGCACTACTCTTCAAGTATCTCAGAGACTCTGTACGGGAGACCAGAAACAACATGAAACCCAGAACCTACATCCCTCTGGGAAGACTTTTGTCTGATGTTCTGATCGAAAATGGGCTTGTAGATCATCTGGAGAAGAACAAACTTATGGAAGATCTGGCGATAGATACTGGAAGGCCTCTGAACGCCAGAAATCTGAAGAGTATGGGAATTCTGAAGAAGATTCAATTCAAACCCACGTTGGACACCTCTTGGGACGCCTTGAAAGATCAGAGGAAGCTGCCACATGGTCTTGCAAGGTTCTACAAGAATGAACCCAGAGAAGCAATCCTTCACTATATGCAGTGTCTGAAGGATGAAGGAGTAGACATCTCTGACTTCAGACTAGACGATATGCTAGATTCAGAATCAGACTTCGTCAAGTTCAAAAGAGGTCCCTCTGAAAAGAAGTCTTCAAAGGCAAAGAAAGCAAGGCTAGGAGAAACTTCTGAAACAAGATCTCCAGCGCCTCTGCAAGTAACTACTGGTAAGTCTGCTCCCTCTATTCCCTCTAAACCTCTTGTGGCTTCCTCTAATCCTCTCCCAGCACCTATCTACACCACCTCTGAAACCCCACCTTCTACAACCAGAACACACAACCTCTACCCAAATTTAATCTCGCCCATACATCCCTACCTTTATCTGAAGCTGAAGAAATGAATCAAACCACTTCCTCCTCTTCAGCCCCAGAATCACCCCCTTACCTTATCCTCTCCTATGACCCAGAACCTTCTGACCCCGCTTCTCCCACTTTAGCCCACCTTTATTCTCTAAACCAAAACTCACAACAACCACAACAACCTCCACCTGAACCTGAAGTCACTTCACCACCCCCAGAACAAACAACCAACAACCCTTCTGAAGCTCAACCCTCTGACATCACCCCCCAAAACACTTCCGCTGAACCTAAACCTCTAACATTAAACCTAAGCCCTCCAACCTCTCCACCTCAAACCTCTGAACCTGATAATTCCCTGCCTACCCTAGAGGAAGCCATAATGTTGTTCGCAGGGGCTTCAGTACAGAAGGTCAAGTCTCTGACCATTAACTCTAGCATCAGTGATGATCCTGACTCTGTAAGGACACACTGGAACAGGGTCATTGGATGGATGACCTCTGAGGCCTTCAAACTGAAGCACATCTCTGAGCAAGTCAGAAACGACTTCATCAGAGATGCTGAGGCAAGACTACAAGAGAGACTTGCCAGAGAAGCTGAAGAAGAAGCCAGGAGGCAAGAAGAAGAAAGAGCTAGACAAGCAGAAATCCAAAGGGCCAAGGAAGCTGAGGCTAAAGCTCTAGCTGATGCTGCTGCTGAAGCTGAAGCAAAGGCAGCTGCAGAAGCTGAAGCCAGAGCTGCTGAAGAACATAGTGCGCTGACTCAGGGGGAGTCCCCTTCTGTCATTCCCATGGTTCTCAAGACACTTGAAGAACTTCAGAAAGACCAGAAGGAACTAAGAGCCAGAATGGACAAACAGGACACCGTCAACGACAACATTCAGAACATGCTGGCTCAACTGCTTCAGAGAATGCCTCCGCCTCCCAACCCTTAAGCACTTAGGATTTTTTTGTTTGTTGTCTTGTTTTCCTTGTTCTGATGTTTGCTTGTTTGCTTTCTTGCCATTGTCTCTGTTGCTCTATTATTTGAATATAATATCTTTTTGATTATTTTGTTTAAGTCTTTTTGATTCTAACAAAAAGGGGGAGAAATCAATATAGCTCTGATGAAAATTGCCTAATACCCTAAGCACTCTGCAACATGCTTTTCTTAAAAATAAATTCATCTAACATTGGACTTAAGAAATTGCAGATAGTATCGAAACCTCATTGCTTGGAAGCTCTGGTAAGAACTTCTGAACTCCCTAGCTCATCTCAGGGGGAGCTCCTGATCTGATATTTCCTGTTTCATCTGCTATTTAAGTTTGTTTTGTCATCATCAAAAAGGGGGAGATTGTAAGAACAAAAATTGTTCTACAACAGATTCCATGATTTTGATGATAACAAAGGATGAAATCAAAAATGGCACCCTAACGAAAAGTTTCTAAGTGTGCAGGGTTCTAAGGAAAGAAGGAAGAGATCTGATGACGTCATCAGATACAGAATCATATCAGATACAAATTATCAGAAGATCAGAAGCATCTGAAGTAGAAACACGCTCAAGAAGTTCTAACTCTGAGCAAAACAGCAGAATATCAGAAGCATCTGAAGAAGAAGTGCACTCTAGAAGTTCTGACTCTGAACAACGGTATATCATTCCAGAAGCTCTCAGCGTCATCTGAAGACATCATCAGAACTCCTTAAGATAAACATCAGAAGCTCCGAATCAACACAGCAAGATTCCAAGATTCCCAGAGTCACGCAGACTTTGATAATGGATTTCCTAATACAGAAAGAGTAACGTTAACTTCAAATTCAAATGGAAAGGAACTATATTTGGAAAGAAGTTATTCGGGGAGACAAAGTTGTTTTGGCAAGAAACAACAGAAGTTATGGCATTAATTTCTATTCAAGACAAATTATCTGCCATCAATTTCAACGGTCCTTTCACTCCTATATAAAGGACAGCAATCAACATTGAGAGGCGCGCAAGCATACACTGAAACATTCTCTCTCTCAATCTTTCACAAAGCTTTTGCTTAGAACGTGAAACACTCTTTTGTACTTACTGTTGTAATATTTGCTTATCTTAGAAGCACTCTAGATTACATAGTCTTTTTATCTAGTGTTTTATTTCCTCAAGTGACTCTGCGCAGTCTGTATACTTGAGAGGACTAAGAGATCCTTCTCTTAGACGTTGGTTGTAAACAATCTTTCAAGATTAGTGGATTAAGTCCTTGTTGAAGGCGAAATCACCTTGGCCGGGTGGACTGGAGTAGCTTTGTGTTATAAGCGAACTAGTATAAATTCCTTGTGTGGTCTTTATTTTGAAAAAGCGCTTATTTTCCAAAACAATTCAAACCCCCATTTCTTGTTTTTCTCACCTTCAACAAAATTAAGAGGCTAGCGAGGATCTTCAGTGTAGTATTAGAGATGGTTGTCTCCATTTCTCAACAATTATGATAGTGACCTAGATTCGAGTCGAAGATGATCTTCTCATGGAATTTTGTGGGAATTAGGAGTTAATTCTCACATACGGCACCACTATTCTGTTCTGCAACTAGAATTAGGTGTATATTAATAATGAAGAATCTTAAATCGGTTGTGTTGATCTCCGATACAGTGACGCGGGGGTTGACCTGCAAGGCTAGCACTCTAACGCCCAAGTCAGTTCAAGATTCAAGATGAGTGTAGTAAGAAGTGGATATCATAAAATGTACCTTGAATTTCTCGTGTTATGACTTTTAAACCTTAGGCCATTTGAAGTAGATTGACATTGATTTGGGCCTTGGCTTTTTGCACTGAGGTTAAATGCACTTTGTTCATGTGGAATGAGTAGATGTTTTGTTGTTCGTTCAAGGCTCGTGATTATCCTTTGGATTCTACATCAATGTTTAATTGTCACAAGAGGAAACCATCATATTATTAATCATGTTCATTCGTAAAGATCAACTTAAGAAAAAAAATTATTTTTCGCTGCATATTTTAATATGTGATTTCCATTCACATTGACGCCATTCGACTAAGGTTTTTCCCTTTTTTGTTAAGGAATGAGACTAGACCGGGTTATATTCTTTACCATATGATTCTATCACGAAATGGGATCAAGTGAGAAACACCTTCCTACCTAGAATTCCCCCATAATAAAACAACCACACTAAGAAACCAACTTACTACTTTTACTCATAAGGATAGTGAATCACTCTAGAAGTGTGGGAGATATTTAAATATATGTTGATATTATGTCCTCATAATGGGCTTGAGATATGGTTGATTATACATACGTTTTATAATGGTCTTCTATAGTCCACGGGGACGACAATTGACGTAGTTGTAGGAGGGGCACTCATGAATAAAAGTTTAGATGTGCATATATGGTGACTGAGACCTGAATTAATGATCCATGGTGTAAGAGAAAAATCATTGATGGAAGGATTAACAATACATAATTGATTCATGGGTGGATGATCAGTGAACCTAGAAGAACCAACCTGATTCGAAGCAGCAGGTGTTAAACATTGACTAAGGGATGAGTTTTGAAAAGGAGTTAATAGCTTCTCATATTGATCTTGAGTAACAATCACAAAACCAAATTTTCTATCACTAACTATAATTTAATAACCATCATTGCTTTCAATTACATTATTATTATCCATAGAATTGTACTCTTTTTGCAAGTGTGGAGGAAGATCGTGCTTCTTATAACAATTATTTAAAGTATGATTTTCTTTACCACATAAAGTGAATAAATGAGGCTTAGATCCATATTACGAAGAGCTAAAATTAGAAAATATGGAGTCAACTTTCATAAAATCAACTACATTAATCAGAACCTTGACATCATCATAAGAAACAAAATTACCTAAGAGTTCGTGTAGAATAACCATATAAAACACCTTATTCAATGGAGGTAATATATCCGTACGCAAAACTTGATACTTAACCATTGAGAAATTGAGATTAAGACTAATGGGAAAACAAATTATATATGAAAGTTTGTGATTACTGTAAGCATTTCTCATTGCTTCACAAGAACACTTGAAACGACATGTGCAAGTTGGAGTTGGAAGATAAAATTCTAATTCTTCCCAAAGAACTTTCAAATCATAAAAGAATTCAATGACTCAACATGGATCTTTAATAAGAGAATAGACATCTTGTTGAAACTCATAAATCTGAATCAAATCACTATGTAAGAAGTATTCCTTCAAGGTATTCCATACATCAACAACATTTTTCGTGAGCACTATGGATTGAGCTATGAATTCTAAAAACGAGTTCATAATCCATGAATGCACAAGCATGTTGCATCCTACTCCATGAACACATTGTGGAATCAAAAGAATTAACATGAACAACGATGATTCCATTAATGAATTCAATCTTCATCTTTATTCCAAGAGCATGACGCATTGAACGCGTCCAAGAATGATACTTAGATCTGGTAAGCATCGAAGTATCGGTGACTGAGGAAGGTCTACCACTAATGTAATTTTACTCTTTAATCGATAATGTAATTTTAAATTTGATCTAAAATTGAGGTTTTTATTTTTGTTTTAAAAGTATTAATTTAAACAATTACAAATATTGATTAAAGAAAATATAAAAACACAATTAATATATCATTAATTTTAAATTAAAAATAAAAATTAATATTAGATCAATCATATATAAATCGATTTTATCATATTCTCATTAGTTTATGAATCTTGGAGTCATACATTTCAATCATAAAAAATACAATCACTAACTACACCATACAATCAATATATCTTATAAAAAAATATATTATTTTTCATCTTTCATGTATTAAATATGATTATTTGAGTCATGCATGTCATGTAAAAATAAATATTATATAACTTAGAAATATAAAGTGATTGAAAATTTAACTTCTATTACATTTACATCTATCAAACAATTGATTTTTTTTTTTAAATAAACTCATAAAACTTTGTATTCTTTCATTATTTTATGAATTTTTTTATAAATTACATTAGTTAATTACCACTTTGAACTTAGACAAAAAAAAACATCATCAACATTATTTATTTATTTAATATTTCCTTTGTGACTATATATTCTTTTGTATTTATTTTTAATATTATATCCAATAGAGCTATATAAGTATTTAGTTTTATAAGTTATATAAGTTAAATATGTAATTAGTTTTATAATTTCTATATAAATATTTTTAATATTAGTTATATAAGTAATTAGTTTTATATACGTATATCATTTTTATTTTTATTCATGTTTTTTAGTGATTATAGTTTATTCTTTTCTTTTAGTCCCTCTAAAACTAGTTTATGTTGGAACTGATTCATACAATATATAGAATATTTAATCTTAATTAAAATCAAATAATCTATAATACAATGATCAATTCTAATATAAAATGATTTTGTAAAAACTAAAACAAACAAAATATTTAAAAGGAAAAAAACATATTTAAACCTATTATTTTAAATCAAATATAGTTGTATTAGTTATATGAAATATCATGTCCAAAAATATTATGTAGTTTTTTAAAAATAAATATATTAAATTTATTTGTAAACAAGTGTAACATACCACATTTACAATTGTTTCTCTCTAAAAAAATTGTGTGTATGTTGAGTATAATCTCACCATAAAACTAATTTAATAATTTTTTCTTTTAAAAAATAGTTTAAAATTAATATAATATTATATAATGTATATATAAATTCATTTTTGTTAATATCTATTTTACTAATATATATATATATATATATATATATATATATATATATATATATATATATATATATATATATATATATATATATATATATATATATATATATATATAAAAGACAACTTATAAGACAATATTATAATTGATTATTCAACTAATTATTTATTTTTACAAAAGCTAATTTTCTTTATTAAAATAATGAAATAGCTCTATTAAAATAAGATGTACTAAGAAAAAAAGTGATACATAAATTAAATACATGACAATACATAGTCAAAAGTGTGACAGAATCACAAACATGAAATGAACAAATATAGCAACTATTGCTAAAAATAAATCTAGCAACACAGTAAGTTTTTAGTATTAGAAATATATGCCAATGTATCCTAATAGATTAATCACTAAATATGTTATTGTTAGTGATTACTAAGTTTGGTACTGCAATTCTTATTTTCTGATTTTGGAATTTGAAATACTGTATCTAATTGGTTTAAACTTTAAAAAAATAAAAATAAAACAAATAAAAATAATGTCTTGATTTTTCATATAATCAAAATAATGTGTTTGTATAAACTGATTCATAAAGGTTACAGTTTTAAAATCAATTCTCTTAAAAACTACATTTATTGTTTTAGGAAATACAATATTGTTATGCATAATGGTATAAAAACATGCATATTTTTTCATGTTTAACCACTTTACTTGAAATGACATTGATGGTTGCATGTTCCACAGTAAAATCTTCAATCCTTACTCTCACTAATGGGGACATCCTAGTCAAATCGACACATGCATGTTTATCTCATACCTACCCCACATGTACACCATAATATCTAATGTCTTTAGTGTTGATCTCCCCCCTCTTGTGGGTCTATCACAAAATTCATCAGAGCCTCTTTTTTAGCAGATACTCATGTCCACCGAAGTATATCAAACAAGACATCCCTAACAAAGTCATGTAGGAATTTAAAGTCTAGAAGCTTCCTACAATAAATTGTGTGCTCTCATTCCCGTATGTATCCAAACATACCTTGCAAAAAATATGGCAAACTTCATCAAAAGGAAATAAAGAAATCATAAGGTGATATCTAATAATAGTATGATACTCTACTATATACATATTTTGGCTTGTCCCATCAATAGGAATAGCTGAGAGAAAATCTTGAGGATATGTTGCTTGCAAACAACCAAAAACTATTTTTTGGCTTGTGGTCATGTCATTCTTTATGTTCATGTTCTAAATTTTTTTACTAAAAATACACTCGCCAAAACATGTTGGGTTTTAAGAGAGATAGTTCCTTTACTAGTAAAATTTCTAAGGTCCAAATCTAAAATTTTACCACTCAGACCATCCAAATCTTTGTCAGAATTAGAGTCCATACAATATATTTCACTGTCTCTCAATATATGATCTTGTAACATCTAATATTGAATACTGGAAGCCACAAAAGCATATAAGGCAGCCTTAACAGTAGAGTATAAATCCAATCTTTCAACTCTAATAGGTAAAGATTCCACCTTCATTAAAGGTCCCAAAAGAAATGACATACATCAACCATTATGTCTTTAACCTTCATTCGCAACTCTATGTCAAACCAAATAGTTACTTCCTTCATATGAATCAGTTGACAAGTTCTTAGGCAAAAAAAGTTTTGCGATACCCATGTGTCGTACCTCAAAAAATGAGAACAACCTCGCGAAGCGCAATCGCACGCTTGCGCGATGGAGTTAACGGAGTCACCATCGATCTTTATTTATTCCCTTAGAGGGAAAGGGAAAATGTCGAATAAAACCCCTAAAGAAGGACAATGATAAGGTCATCGCAACCAATATTAGGATTCGGGAGTCGATTACACAATGGGAAGGTATTAGTACCCCTCACGTCCGTTGTACTCAATGGGAACCGTTTGGTTAGTTGTACGTGTTAGTGCTTGCTTATAATTTCGGCTTATCGAGTTATTAAGAGGGAAAAGAAGAGGACAAAAGGTTTATTTTTTATTAGTGGGCCTGATAAGATTTTGCAATCCTGCTCCTACGTATCTCAAAAGAGAAGTCAAGGCACACGTAGCTCTGGGTTATCGCACCTCGAAAAATGAGAACACGACTTAGCAAATCCCAATCGCACGCTCGCAATGATGGACTAAACAGAGTCGCCACTGAACTTTATTTATTCCTAAAAAGGAAAGGGGAAATATCGATAAAACCCAAGAAAGAATGACAATGATTATGGTCGTCGCAACCAAATCAGGATTCGGGAGTCGATTACGCAAGGGGAAGGTATTAGCACCCCTCACGTCCGTTATACTCAACGGGAACCATTAGGTTAATTGTGCACGTTAGTGTTAGCTTGAAATGTTAGGCTTCTCAAGTTATTATTAGGGAAAGAATAATAGGATCAAAAGAAAAGAGAAGTTGTTTTTGGATTTTTTTGCAACGAAGGGGACCTAAACCTAAGTTTTTTATTAATGGGTCTAACAAGATTTACAAATCCTGCTCCTACGTACCTTCGGGTGCAATAGAGAACTCAATGCTTACGTAGTTCTAGGTAGAAAATATTTATTTGTTGGTCGATTTTAGCGAAAGCTATCTTGTATTAATCGACGAGAAATATTATTTTACCCAAAACAGGTGAGGGGTGGACATTTACATCAAATCGAATGGATTTACAAATAAACATTCAGAAACGTCACTTATCTCAAATCAACAATTATGGATGAAGCATTGTTTTGCATCATCTTAAGACAAAACATATTTCGTTTATGAAAAGGTTTTCCTGATCAATCGCACGGCGGAAAAAAAGAGTTTGAGTGGTTGAATGTATTTTTGGGCTTGAAAGACGAGTATTTATGACTTGCAAGCTCTTACAACTTGGGTCTAATACTCGGGACTACGTCTGGACCTTTCACCCATATAATCTTTTTCTTTCAATTTTATTGAGAAAAGAAGTTTGAATATTTACAAGTGTTTTGAAGGGAAGACGAACACTTATGGCTTGCAAGCTCTTACAACTTGGGCCTAGCATTCGGGACTACATCCGGACCTTTCACCCAGGTAATTTCTTCCAATTTTAATTAAAAAAAATGATTTGAAGTGATTTGAATTGAGAATGGTTTGAAGTGATTTGAGGGTAATTGAAATGCAGACAAGTAAATTCGAGCACGCCAAAAGAAAAAAGATCATTGTAAGAAGACCCAAGAGTAAGCCACGAAACTGAAAACCGACCGAAATTGAAAGTCAACCGAATTTAGCTCAAAGCTCACTTGGAGTGGATTCATGTATGAATCACTCTATAAAAAGCTGAGGAACTGAATCTATGCGCCCAAACGGTTTTCGAAAGTCAAATTTGATTTTAACTTCCTAAATCGCAACGCAACAATAAATCAAGTAGTAATCAAACACATTATTATTATAGCAGTATTACATTTTTTATACATCAACTTAAAGTAATCGGAAAAAGAAATCTAAACACAATACACACACGTGTTACCCACAACAGATCCGCATTGTTATAGAGTCGAAATAGAGATAAAATAATAAAATGTGAAAACAATATTAACACATGATATATATATATATATATATATATATATATATATATATATATATATATATATATATATATATATATATATATATATATATATATACCAAGTGATATATATAAGTAAAGAAATATAAGTCTATATTATAATTAATAAAAATAAAGGTATATATTAACTTTAAAAAAATAAAAGTAGATATATTATAATTGAACTATAAAAAATAGTATATATTAAAATTAAAAAACCTAGGAGTATATATATATATATATATATATATATATATATATATATATATATATATATATATATATATATATTCTTTGGATGATCACCTTTAAAATAGATAACCTAAGAAATCCTCTAATAAGTGAATATCATGATAAATATGGATAAAAAAAACAAGTAGGAATAATTTGTCATTTAGTTGCTTTAGGAATAAAGAACTAAAATATTAGAGGAAGACATAACTATTAAAGAAGTTTATAAATGCTATTGTGAGTCTTAGGGATTCGTCCGATAGCTATTTATTGCATATAACTAGATGTTGTAGACATACACCACCACTAAATCGTGTTTTGGCTTTGTGTGTCACGACATATCATATCATACTTACAAACTATGTGAAATCATTAAATGAATCATTTCCTAACATGCTTCTTTACTCTTTTAAATACCCTTACTTCTTAGTTTCTATTTCTTGTTCTGACCAAGTGACAACCATCAATTATTATTTATATTTGTTCATGTTCTTTTCACAATTTTTTGGATTGAAAGTCAACTTAAGTTAATACAATCTATATGGGATCAATATTCTTACTTTTAACTAAAAAAGAGTAGAATTATATATTAAACTTAAGACAAAGTGTATATATATTTATAAAACAAAATAAAAAGGTAATATATGTATATTAAACTTAAGACAAAGTATATATATATATATATATATATAAAGCAACAATAAATTCATATATAAAACTCTAAACCGAAAAAGAAAGAGAAATTATATATGTGAACAATCTAAGCAAAGTATGTTTATATATAAATCAAAACAAAATCAATATTTATTTATATATAAAAAGAACTATAATAAAATAACAATAATAGAAAAACAAAAAATAAATATAAAAAAAGATTAAAAGAAGATATGGTTCTTTGTGAGAAGGAATATTATTGTGTGAGTGAAATGTGATAGTTTATCATTGTTGTGAGATTGATATGTGTTTACTGTAACTCACTTTTTCTATTCTAACTTCTTTTTTATTTCCAAATGAGAGATAGATATAGATGAAATATACATGTTAATGTGAGAAAGAAGAAACTATGGAAAAAAATGGAGAGGATCTCATTAAATGTGGGGAAGACGTGTAATATGGTGGGTGATACCATTTTCTTTGCATAGCAAACAATGGCTCTATACACTAAATCTTCGAAGGTAGTAAGCTATTGGTGAGCTTTTAAAACGAAAGAAAGTTTTTCTCTATTGCGCAGCTATGTTCGTTTGTTGGAGGGTCTCTGTTGGTCTCTCCCCTACAAGTTTCAGTAACATAGCATATATATACTATTTTTTAGGATTATAAGTTCTAATAAAAAACCAAAAGTGCCCTTAGTGAGTATTCTTAGTATAAAATGAAATAAAAAAACTAAATCGAATAAAATTAAAGTATCCTAAATAATTAAAATTGGATCAAAACAAAAATATAGAAAATTCTAATTAATTGTTACAAACATTTTGATAAAGAAATAAAAATAAAATGACTTAAAATAAATAAATGTTATGATGATTGTATTGATTTATTGAATAAGGGTTAAAATTGGGGTATGACAGTTCCCCCTATTTAAGTATCTTCAACTAGAGAATATGAAGCAAGACACTCTTCATATGATCATAGTGGGAGATAGTTAAATACTAAGAAGACCTGAATTTTAATCCTGAAATGCAAATGATATGATATGAGATGAGATGTTATGAATGTATGAATGACTCTTTTGTTTTTTATTTACTGGAGATATGATCAGACATAATATAAACCCTAGCAGGATGCTTTATGATGAAAACAGAATGAAACAAAGATCTGTGGAGAATGATGGAGACATATGGTAAAGGTATCCCATAAAAAATAAAAAATGAGGGTATAAATTCACCGGGGATAACAATCCTACTGGAGGAAAGACAACTGGGGAATATGCAAAGAGATTTTAACAACAGGTTCATACATGACCTAACAACACCGGAATATTCAAATAATTTTCAACAACATGTTCAAACATGACCTAACAACACTTAAATATTCAAAGAGTGCTCAATTAACAGGTACAAACATGACCTGACAGCATAAGGGAACATACAAAGAAGGTTTGGGCAACAGATTCATACATGATTTGATGACAGCCTGAATGTCAAGGAAAATTTAGTTAACCGGTTCATACATGACCTGACAACACTAGAAAAAACCAAAGAATTTCATCAATAGGTTCATACATGACCTGACCATTGAAATATTTAAAGAGTTTCAATAACAGGTTCAAACATGACCTGACAATGTTGGGGGATATCAAAAGGTTCTATCAACAGGTTCAAACATGACCTGACAATACTGGAAAACATACAAAGGAAGTTCCATGAGCAAGCTCATACATGACCTGACAATATTGGAAAATTTAAATTGTTTCAACAACAAGTTCAGACATGCCCTGACAATACTAGAAAATCAAGGAAACTTTAATCAATAGGTTCATACATGACCTTAACATTAGGATATTCAAATAAAGTTTCACCCATAGGTTCATACATGACCTGCCAATACTTGGAAATATCAAAGGGAGTTTTATCAACAGGTTCATGCATGACCTGACGACACTGGAAAATTCAAAGAAAGTATATCCATAGGTTCATGCATGACCTGACAATTCTGGAGGTTTCACGGAGATTCTAACAACAGGTTCATACGTGACCTGAAAAACACTAGAAAACCCAAAGAAAACTTCAACAACATGTTCGTACATGACCTAAAAATATTGGAAAACATACCAAGCGAGTTTCATCAACAGGTTCATATATGACCTGGCACTTTAGAATACATCTGACAGTTTTGGAGATTTCTCACAAGAAATCCATCCGATCAAAGATTTTGGAGATTCCTAACATGGAATTTATGCAAAACAAAGATAAACGGGAGTCTTCTTATAAGTATATCATCCACGTAAAAGGCTACGATGATTCTTTACAAAGAAATCAAACAAAACCAACATCATTGGAGTTTTCTAACACGAAAACCTCCAAGCTTTTGGGAATTCCTCAAGATGATTAGTCATACATGACTTTCACGGAACCATCAGGAAAGACAGGGTAATCAAACTCTCTATACGTGCCAACAACAATTGGACTTTGACCGTAAGCAATGGATTACAACCAGCTTTTAACGAATAGGTGTCAACAACAATTGGACTTTGACTGTAAGCAATGGATTACAACCAGCTTTTAACGGATAGGTGCCAACAACAATTGGACTTTGACCGTAAGCAATGGATTACAACCACCTTTTAACGGATTTTGCCAACAACAATTGGACTTTGACTATAAGCAAAGGATTACAACCAGCTTTTAACAGATAGGTGCCAACAACAATTGGACTTGACCGAAGGCATTAGTAAAATAATTACCGACTACAACGGAGTTTGCCAGCAACAACTGGACTTGAAATGATGTTGGCGACAACCAAACTTCAGATACAAATTACGATTGTATTTACAAATAGAGTGACAATGATGCCAACAAAAATTGGGTTTAAAATGAGTTCTAGTAATAGTTGAGCTTGGAATAATGCTAGTGACAGCTGAATTTTAGGAGACACCAATAAGCCTAAAGGTAATGCTAGGGAATGACATAGAGGTTCTGGAAGTGCGTCAGAAAAAAAATGACATGTTCGGGAATTCATCGGAGAGTAAAAGAAACGAATTCTGGAAATGCATCAGAATTACAAGTGATATTCTAGAAATACATCACGATACAGACACATTCGGTAATACATCTAGGGAATTCTGGAAATACATCAGAATACAAGACAGACATATTCAAGAATACATCAGATAGGTGGGGGAACATCTAGAAATACATCAGACACTTATGCAAATACATCAATAAAAAAAGGAGTAGTCCGGAAATTCATCGGATAATCCAAAAAGCAATTGAACCTCATGGAAAAAATTTCGATAGGTTCCAATTGAGTTGGACTTGAAAATGACTACAAAACTGGATGATGGTTTAAGGGCACCAAATACAAACTGGAATTAGAGGTCAAAGGATATAAGATCAACAACAAGACATGGGTCAATGCAAAATGAGCGCGAAGTACATTTCGGTTATGCGTGATTTGAATTTGTTTTTATGCATGATATATGAATGATCATGATATGAAAATGCTGACACTTGAGTGGACTGGGAGTTTGTAAAGGATTTTTATGGAGGCCATGATTCCTTAACACCGAGAACTCAACCAAATATTTTATGATATATGTTGTCAAAGGAGAATTCTATCAAGCTTGGAAGCCACAACTTAGCCAATGGAATCCTTTTGGAGGATTAATGAATCGTCCTAGCATGATTTTCGGACACTCGTCTTAAACTCAATAGTTGTTGACGTATGGCAGAATTTGTTTGAGCAATTTGAAAGCATGAAGAAAGAGGTTATGTCCATATGTGGCTCATCTTGCCCCGGTCTGTTGGGTCTTTGAAAATGTTCACCTTGAAAGTGAGTTTGAAACAACTTGACATAAGACTATCTCGAGATGGCTTGCCCTAATGTTTGAATACCGAAGTGATCTGACCTTAACTAACCAAAACCTGGAATGGTATACTTCTTATTGATTGTCCTTCGCTAGTTGGACTCAATGAGCTTCTGATGTGGATTGCCCCAGTCTGAGTCTTGAAGCAAATTACTCTTGACTAAATGACCCTTGGGGTGATTGGCTAGGATTGACTGACACTCAAAGTGATTTCCCCTGACTAGACTTTTTTCACTTTATTAAGTTTCTCAATTGTATATTGTTGGAATTTCTTTGATGCTAAGTGTTAACTTCCAAATAAGATTGTTCATTCAAAATTTGTAATTTTAATGCAGTTCTTATGCACAAATTTGAAATCAAAATTTATTGATATGAACGAGTGAAATACAGTGGACAGGTTATTAATAAGAACACAATGATGATCTAGTCACTCATAATGTGCAAGATGGTGCAATCAAATGATTAACAAAGATCGTTTGGAGTCAAGTTAACACAACCTTGTTGTAATATTCTTTCAAAATAGTCTCTACCTCAATTAGGTCCTTTAAGGGTTGTAACATGGTCTGGTTCATGGATTTTTGAAACAAAAGGACATAAGGCTCAAAATTTAATTTTTACCCACCCCTTCTTCTTGATGATCTCCAGTTCCTACGTTCAGTTAATTCAATACACGCATTCGACTTCGAAAGTGTGAAGGTGAAAATGAGGATTCAAGATGAGATTTTCTTGAAATGGCTGACACCTTATTTTGTTTTTGTTGAGGATTTAGTGACCTTTTTTTATTGATTTTTATCCTTAATTTTTCCTGGACCGCTTCTTTGAAGCTTTCAGTCCATCGGGATGCCCTGGTTTTTGCCTAAGTCATTTTTTTGCGGTGTTTGACTTAGCGGGATTTTTCTTCTCTTTTTTTTGAAAAATTATGACTGTCGTGTTATTGGTTATTGAGAAACAACCGCTATAATATTGAGTTTTTCACAACTTCTTCGACAGTTTAAGCTGTGTGTAAAGGATAACATATGGTTGATCTCTTTAAATGGGATGTTTCCTCTTGCAATTTAAATGTAAAGTCAGATTAACTGAACAAACTACCCTGCCCCTGGTTAAGATTAAGGGTTTTAGTTCCGAAAGAAATACTAACTTCAAGACTCAAAGTGCTTGACTAGGGACTAACTCCTTATCTCGTCGGTGTTTGGGGATTTGAAACAATGTCTTACATCATCGGTAAGGTTTTCTTCAAAAGCATACCACAATAATTTCAGGTGTTTCATTTTCATCATCCTCCTTCTAATCTTTGTCAACACAATGGTTTGATAAACAAAAGTGAATGAGAGAAGTATATTTTGTTTTTACCATAAATGAAAAACGAGTGAATACGAATGGATTAATTCAAAAGATGCATAAAAATTTCATTAATCTTACCAATTCAAAGAAAACATCAATGCTTAAAAGCAACTATCAATCAACATGCAAGGAAATTACAAAAGAAATGCTGAAATATCCAAATGATTGTCAGCTTTAGGGAATTGACTTCTTCCAACTAGATCCATTCACTATGGGGGACACCCCTTGAAGTCTTCGCACGTATCCGGGCGATAGGTTAATGTTCATCACCAAGCTTCCTTCTTGAAAGGCTATGTACCTATTATCAATCAATTATTGTACTTTAGCTTTGAATGCGTTGCAGTCTTCAGTTGAATGCCCTTTTGATCCGGCATGCTATCCACATTGCATATTTGGGTCATACCCGGGTGGGTAAGGTTGTGAAACCGGCTTGAGAGACTTGGGAACCACCATCGAGTTTTGAATCAGAGGTTGTAGAAGTTGGCTATATGTCATGAGGCTTGAATAACGAGGAGCATTTCTTCTTTCCAAGTTATTTCGAGGTCTAGGCTGATTTTGATGTTGATTTCGATATCTCGGGCCTTGGGCTTGTTGATTTGGATGAGGAGCAAACCAGGATTGTTGGTAATGAAGACCAAAAGGTGGTGCTTGTTGGTATGGCATTTTGGGCATTGCTAACTTCTCATTTTCATCCACTCGAAGGTTGGCATAAACAAGATTTTTTATATTGGCACGACGATCTTCAAATTATTTTCCTTCAATCTCATCGTTAGACGCAACCCTCTTGGATCCACTACTCATTTCTCCCTTGCTTCCGTTGGCATGAGTCGTGACATTGGAAATCCAAGGCGATATCTCAATGCTCTTATCGGGAAACGATGATATCTCGTTAGCCACATCCCTGACCTCTTCCTTGTGGTATAAAACCTTGAGGGGTTTTAGGGGTCCTTTGCCTTTCTCATTACCTGGCCCAAAAATCAAGATATATGTACCTGAGTCTTCCTTCTTGAGTGTTGGTGACCTTATGTCAATCAATCTTTGCAACTT
The DNA here is from genome assembly GCF_024323335.1 of Lathyrus oleraceus. Classification (NCBI taxonomy): domain Eukaryota; kingdom Viridiplantae; phylum Streptophyta; class Magnoliopsida; order Fabales; family Fabaceae; genus Lathyrus; species Lathyrus oleraceus. The sequence goes on along the minus strand of NC_066582.1, from coordinate 448,370,998 downwards.
GAACTTAAAACTCTTGCATTCCTCGAAGGAGTTCCCCATCGTTCCAGTATGGTATCCACACTTGACCTTCGGGTGATTGTCTTTAAAGACTAAGCTTTTTTTGTTAATCAATTCTCGTACCAAGGCTTTCAGCACTAAGCAAGAATCCAGGTCATGTCCCACTGCCCCTTTATGGAATTCACATGTTGCATTTGGATTTTACCATGGAAGGTATGGTGACGTAGGTGTGAGAGCTTGAGGGGTCACCAAAGAATTCTGAATCAACTGCGGGTAGAGCTTGTTATATGGCACCAGAATCGGGTCATTGTGATCTTTGTTCCCATTGTTCTAATTTTAATTTTTGTTTCGAACCTGACTTCGGTGATTTTGAGGAGGAATGACCAGAGGATGTTAATGATGACATCCTGAGGGAGGGTCATATGCCGGTAGATGAGGATTTGCCACATAGAGTTGCCCTTGACTTGGGGTAACACCGGATGGATGTAGAGCAATAGCTCCCTCCATTACAATAATAGGTATGGGATGACCCTATTTTCTTAACAAGGCTTGCAAGGTTTCCAAGACCTATCCCTTTAGCTTTTCAAAAGACTGAGTTCCTCTTTCAATGCTTCTTGACTTTTCCTTAGCTCGGCCATCATCTTCTGAGACATGGTTCTTTGTTCAAAACGCGTGTAGGGAATCACTTTGCTGATCATGGACAAAGGATGGGTGAGTTTTTTTGTATTTTTTCTGGAAAATTATATGCATTTTGATGATATGCATATGCGATGGAATGTGAATGAATGCAATGCAAGCCATGTATATTCAGTTTTTTTTTCAACACACAGGTTCAAAAGTCTGAGGTACTGAATTTGATTGCTTCGTATGGAACAGGGTGCTCATTAGGTATGGTCTAGGGTTTCAAAAAAAGTTCCTAGAGTCATGGATCCATTAAACTGTTTGCTACCTGAGGCAACTTACTTGTCGGATATTAACTTCATCCAAAGAATCTACTCTAAGTGAGGTTCTCGCATGACCCAACGAGAAATTTATCTCGCGGACCCACACTACATAACCATCTTTCCTAATTGCTACAGGATTAAGGTTCTACAAATGGTCCTTAGAGTCATGGATCCTAATGAAAACATCAAAGCTTACTGCAACTTACTTTCCGGGCGACAACATCCATCCAAAGAATCTACTCTAAGTGAGGTTCTCACACCGACCCAACGAGAAATTCATCTCGCAGACCCACACTACTCAACCATCATTCATACCTTATATTTTTTCTCAAGACTCGGGTAGAGAGTCTTTCCCATAATGTTTGCAATCAGAGTATCCAAGTACCAAATCATAATTGAACCAATACAATATATTATATCAATATGACACTAAAAATAGCAAAAGTAATAAAAAAGTCACACAAGTAAACAAATAAAGGCACACAAACGACCTAACTAGGCTTGACTCACTTAGGGAAATTGGGGTCTTCAGCAGAGTGGCCATCTGTCGAACCTCGAAAAATGAAAACACGACTTAGCGAAGCGTAATCGCACGCTCGTAATGATGGACTAAACAGAGTCGCCACCGAACTTTATTTATTCCTAAAAAGGAAATGGGAAATATCGATAAAACCCAAGAAAGAACAACAATGATTATGGTCGTCGCAACCAAGTCAGGGTTTGGGGTCGATTACGCAAGGGGAAGGTATTAGCACCCCTCACGTCTATTGTACTCAACGGGAACTATTAGGTTAATTGTGTGTGTTAGTGTTAGCTTGAAATATTAGGCTTCTCAAGTTATTATGAGGGAAAGAATAATAGGATCAAAATAAAAGAGAACATGTTTTTGGATTTTTTTGCAACGAATGAGACTAAACCTAAGTTTTTTATTAATGGGCCTGATAAGATTTACAAATCCTGCTCCTACGTATCTCCGGGTGCAATAGAGAACTCAAGACTTACGTAGTTATGGATAGAAAATGTTTATTTCTTGATCTATTTTAGCGAAAACTATCTTGTATTAATCGACGAGAAACATTGTTTTACCCAAAACATGTGAGGAATGGACATTTACATCAAATCGAATGGATTTATAAATCAAAATTCGGAAATGTCACTTATCTCAACTCAACAATTATGTAACAACAACAACAAGTATATATGTAACAGCTTAAACCAAAAATGTATATATATGAAAAACTCAACACTGAAAGCAAGTATATATATGTATAAATACAAAGCAACAATAAACTTATATATAAAACTCTAAACCGAAAAAGAAAGAAAAATTATATATGTGAACAATCTAAGCAAAGTATGTTTATATATAAATCAAAACAAAATCAATATTTATTTATATATAAAAAGAACTATAATAAAATAACAATAATAGAAAAGGAAAAAATAAATATAAAAAAAGATTAAAAGAATAAATGGTTCTTTGTGAGAAGGAGTATTATTGTGTGAGTGAAAGGTGATAGTTTATCATTGTTGTGAGGTTGGTATGTGTTTACTGTAACTCACTTTTTCTATTCAAACTTCTTTTTTATTTCTAAATGAGAGATAGATATAGATGAAGTATACATGTTAATGTGAGAAAGAAGAAACTATGAAAAAAAATGGAGAGAATCTCATTAAATATGAGGAAGACGTGTAATATGGTGGGTGGTACCATTTTCTTTGCATAGCAAACAATGACTCTATACACTAAATCTTTGAAGGTGGTAAGCTATTGGTGAGCTTTTAAAACGAAAGAAAGTTTTTCTCTATTGCGCCGCTATGTTCATTTGTTGGAGGGTCTCTATTGGTCTCTCCCCTATAAGTTTCAGTAACATAGCATATATATACACTATTTTTTAGGGTTATAAGTTGTAATAAAAAACCAAAAGCGCCCTTAGTGAGTATTATTAGTATAAAATAAAATAAATAAAAAAACTAAATCGAATAAAATTAAATTATTCTAAATAATTAAAATTGGATCGAAACAAAAATATAGAAAATTCTAATTAATTATTCAAACATTTTGATAAAGAAATAAAATGACTTTAAATGAATACAACTCGAGCACAAAAATGCTCTAAAAATAAAATTGAATGCCCCAAAATGATCAGTGCGAAATAAACTTTTTGTAAACATACCGTTTTTTATCAAATTTTGAAATAAAAAGTGACCGATTAAAAGACTCAGACTGTTTAAAATGCGACTGAAAAAGTAGTCGAAAATTAAAACGAGCATGTCATGTTAAACTACGTGAACCATAGATTAATAAAACTGATGCCTGCATGCTTGCTTTTGAAAAAAAAATTGCCCGCTGATTTGACGCACATTTGAAAATTGATTCAATCAGTTTGCCTGTAGATCCGAAAATTTATTCTAACTGGCATTTTGGGCATTATGCAACATGAAATGCATGTTATGCTATGCAGATAATACAAATGTTATTATGATTGTATTGATTTATTGAATAAGGGTCAAATTTGAGGTATGACATGGGTAAAAAAAGTTTGTTTGTTGGTCAGTTTTAGCGAAAACTATCTTGTATTAATCGACATAAAATATTATTTTACCCAAAAATGTGAGAAGCGGATGTTCGCACCACATTGAATGGATTTACAAATCACATTTACGCCACTTATCTCAACTTACCGGTTGTGGATGAAACAATGTTTTATATCATCTTAAGACAAAATATCTTCGTTTTTGAAAAGGTTTCTTAGGTTGTGCCAAAAGGCAAAAAAAGTTTGAATGAGTTTGATATTTTTTTGGCGATGGCAAGAGCTTGGATTAGCGAGATATTCATCTCGAATCCTAGTCTCAGGAGCTCGTGGGATTCACCCCGTTCCGTTTCCATCTTTATTAAAAAAAGTGCTTTGAATATTTTTATGTATTTTTGAAGTTTGATTGGGAAAATGCATTCGACGTTGATCGAGGTTTGTTTATGATTATGAAAAAAATTGAAGTGGTTTTATGATTTGAAAAATGATTTGAATGTGGTTGGTTGATAAATTGAGATAGTGGGAACGGTTTGAAAAGAAAAGTTTCAAATGGGTTGGTTTTGAGATGATTTTGAAAATAGCTTAACGTTGGATCAAGTTTTGACTTGCCTTGAAAAATAGTTTTTAAAATGATTTTGGATAAGTGATTAGAAGTGAATTAAAATCGATGGTTAAAGACGGTGGATATGATTAATAATGTGAAGGGTGTGAATTGGATCGCGAAGGGGTGGATGTTCAAGTGTAGTGACACAAACTCAAGCACAAGGCGTAAATCAAATGCCATAAGAACCGAATGTACATACAAGCATTCAACAATGATAAAAAAAATACAAGAGCATATACAATATTTACATCACACATCCACAACAAATGATTCGGAAAAATAAAGTGAAAAGAAAAATGCACGGATTAAAATCATGACGCAAAGACGCGAATCAAAATCGCGTACGCGAAGACGTGCAAAGACCATCACAAGAAATTAAATTTTATCTAAACATAACAAAGTTGGATTGTCATTCTTAACACCAATAATAATTTAAAAAATTAAAAAAAAAATAAAATAATTGCTAACGCATAAGCGGTCATTGCAAGTCGAATTAAGAAACAATAATATAATCAAATCAAATGGAAGCACAAAATTGCAAATCGAAACGTGAATTGGTAAGCGCACAAAAATAACGGATTACCGTTATGCTAAAACCATCGGACGCATGTACAAAATCGAAACACAATGATAATCAATTAAAAATATCGCATATAAACCGTTAAGTCAACCAATAGATTGCTATACCTAACGTGATCATCGCAATATGAATCAAAATCGTGCGGATCTAAATATATTTTAAAAAAATTAAAGCCAAAGTAAATTTAAATGTGCTAAGAAAAAAAATAATGTTGCTAACGCAAGAATGCGATCATCGCAACCGGATCGAACTAACACAAATGACATGCATCATGCACACCAATATGCAAACAGCGTATCGACATGATTCAATCCGAATAACATAACCAAATAATCAAAACAACATTATATATATATATATATATATATATATATATATATATATATATATATATATATATATATATATATATATATATATATATATATATATATATATATATATATACCAAGTAAAAAAAAGAAGAGAATGAACTAAATAATAAACGATCACCAATGCAATGCAGTGAAGCATAAAAACGTAAGTCATTAACCGTCATGGCGAATATTTAACGGTGAGAGAGGACAGAAAATCAAAAAATGAAATTGCTTACTGTATCTTTTATTTTCTAGACAACCTCCCTTTTTAATTTGTTCTTTTGAAATTTTAAACAAGTGGATTCCTTTCTCATGAGCAGCCGTGTGTATTTTTTATATCCTCACCTTTCAGTAATACATAGTGTATATATATATACTAATTAAACTAGGGTTTTTAATAATTTTGAAAATTCACAAATATCCTTAGTGCTTAGTTTAGAGACAAAATTAAATAGTATTAACTAAAATAAAATAAAATAAAATATTAAAAAATAAATAAAATAAAAATATAATAAAAACACCGATAATTCTATTTAATTTTTCTAGATACTTTGACAACAGTGCAAAAATAAAAATACTCAAAATAAATAAAAGTCTGGCGCAAAAATGCCCCAAAAAATAAATTGACTGCACCAAAATGATCAACATGAAATAAAATTCTCGAAAATATACAGTGTTTGATTTAATTTTGAAATAAACTTTTACCGGTTAAAAGGCTCAAACTAATCAAAATGCGACCAAAACAGTAGTCAAAAGAATAAAACGAGCACACCAGGTTAAACTACGTGAAACGTAAATTAATATAATTAATATTTGCAAGCTCGATTTTGAAATTTTTCGTCCATTGATTTTACGCACAGTTGAGATTCAGTTTGACCGATCTGTCAGTAAATCCGAGAAATTATTCTGACTGACAATTTGGACATTATGCATGTTATGATATGCATATGATGTTAATGATTCGATGAATGCATTGATTCGGTGATTCATGGTCAAAATTGGGGTATGATACCATGCAAATTCAAAGTAGAAGAAACTCACTCTGAGGTATCCTTAACTATTGCAAAAGATGTATCACCTCAACAACCATGTCAACTTTGTCCATACGTAACCCCTCAATAAAACCTCAATAGCAACTAACAACCCCTACAAGTAATTTAATCCCCAACATCGGCCTCCCAATGACCAAATAGAACAACGCCCAAGAAGTTTTTTGCCATTACACGAAGGTCGAAAGATCTTAATCTTACGAATATTCAATTTGAGACATAATCCTGGACCTGTCTCCTGAATGATGTCAACGACTTTAGCCAACTCTTATGAATCTCATATGATGGTCCCTTAATCAATATACCAGACATGAAAAAGAAGCTTACAATTATATATTATTTGATGAATAAGAGGGTGTAATACAAGAGAAAAAATGAGATGATATAGTGGGTCATCTTGTTATAGTCTAGTGACTAACATAATATAGTCATCCCCTAGGTACAACATAGTTGTCTGGCCATAAAAAAATTCAATCCACAAAGAAATATATGGACATATCACCCTTTCCTCGAGTAATAGATCTGATCAATCTATCATGTTGAAATCATCCAAGAAATTTATTATGAGTATGGCCAAAGAACCATATTCATGTTGCTTATTGAACACCCTATTGGCGTTGTGCAAAATGACATCATCACCACCCGATACCACGACCCCAAATTGGAAGACATTGAAATATCATGGCATAGCTTTAGTGACATCTCCAAATATAACCCACAATAATTAGGTGTATCCAACAATTAGACATTAATAACGATGTCAATGATGCGGAAGCTACAAACTCTTTTAAACTCATAAGAAATCTTTCTCCTAGCCATACATTAACAACTAGATTGAGTGCACATAAAATATATCTTTCCACAAAAAAAGCATTATCCTTACAGTGCTTCTAATATATGTTGCCCTCACACATCATCTTTACCATTTGATGTTTCCTTTAGAAATGATTTAATGCACTTGAGATGATATCAACTTCAACCACTAGGGTAAGGTGGTCGACATGGATGAAGATGGTATGTACGAGGGTTTAGCCTCTAAAACCTTCATTGTATATTTGTTATAGGGGGAACTCTAAATGACTTTGACCCTTTCACAACTGTTGTGAAGTGGACATCAACAACCTTACGGAGGCATTTTCTAATGTTAGTGATCAATATGAAGTCCCTCATACCCAATATCATCTTGCTCAGAGCTATCAAACACGCTATAAACTAACATGGCAAGACCATTTTCGTCTCTCTAAGTAGCTAAGCATTCTAAAATCTTATATTGTTGCAAGATTTATGATTCCCATACTTGTGATCCCGCTTATTCTAAAGCTTGACCACCTGTAAAGTGCAAAGAGGAAAAAATTAACCACTAAACTCAAACACCTATAGATATTTGATCAACAACCACCTTATACAAAACATATTTCAGTTCTCGAGAGAAGGCCAAACGACAACTAAGAGGTATAATATTTACGATGAAGATAAGTGATGTGAAGATTCTCTCTAACTACCTTGCATCCAAAACAAGCCCCTCTTTCGTGTCGGGGGTATCAAAGTCTATTGTAGATGATTTTAAAATACCTATAATATAACATCCGGCCTCCTATGTCCCATGAGTAACTCGAACAAACTATTAGGATGATGACATGCCCAACTCATGGCATGAATACGCACACACCTTCCATACATTCATTGCTCAACCACCCTTAAAGACTCCTCAAAGTCCATAACCAAATCTTGATTACTCTCGATGACTTTCCATATTGCACTTTTCCTTCGTCATTGCATAGGTGCGGTGTATTCATATGAGACACCATACAATAAATACCTTTGCTTCCATCCTTGTCAACAAGGCAACAAAAGAATCCTCAAATGGATAATGTGAGTCTCCTATTTGAGTAGAAACCATTGAACAATGCAAAATTGTTTATCTTATATATTCAATACAAAATATATTTGATTGAGGAATTTTAATAAACAAGATTTGAACATCATCAAAAGAGTATTTCACCATGATTATGATGTTGTCTTGCTCTGCGTCTTTTCCTCTTCTCTTACGAACATATTTTATAATAAATGGACATACGTGATGCATTTAGTAGTAACATCATTAAAAAAAACCTAATCGAATGAATCCAAAAAAGAAGAAAACAAAAGTCTTGAACTTTTAGCGATTAAGAGAAGCTAAGAAAGTTGTTTATTTATTGAACTAATTCACATTGATTTGGAACTTTTGGCGGTAAAGAATAACTATTGAAAATAAGATTAAATTGTGGTTGAATTATGATTCCATTAAGATTATTATGCTAATTATTATTAACCAAGAGAGAAGAAAAATATAGGAATAAAAAAATTAATGAAATTGATTATTGCATATATAAAAAATTAAAACGAAAACAAAACATGACAGCAAATTGTCATTTAGGCACATGATAATATATATATATATATATATATATATATATATATATATATATATATATATATATATATATATATATATATATATATATATATATATATATATATATATATATATATATATATATATATATATATATATATATATATATATATATATATATATATATATATATATATATATATATATATATATATATATATATATATTCAAAAGTTATTTTTAATTGTACGAAATGATTTTGTTTTTCATGACAAGGATTAAATTTAAAAGTAACATCATTAATATATATATATATATATATATATACTACATAAAAATAAAATAAAATAGAATCACCATCTAATAATATTAATAGTGAATAAAATCATGAATCATTTTCAATTAGAACAGGTTGAGTTCTAATCATTGAACCCAATGGCATTTTAGTTTCACCAATCCAAAAAGTATCAAAAGCCTCACCGTTTTCTGAATTTTTCTCCAATTTTTTCATTTGCCTCATCTTTGCAGCCTTAACTAAAGTTACCAACAGCATAACCAACAAAACCAAACCAACAAAAGCTGTAACAAATCCTAAAATCCACCAAATGGTAAATAGATTCTTGTTGTACAATGGAGATGGAACCACGAGAGTATAATGTCCTGTCCCATATACTTCACAAACATATGGCTTACTCATGTTGTTGAATTTCAATATTCCATTATCTAAAAACTCTACACAAATTGGTGTGTCCTTTTTTTCATGCAACCTAACATGATGAAAATGTATTAAAATAGGTTTCTCTTGAATTACAAAACTCATCTTCTCTTTACCTATGAATGCATTTTCTGAAGATGTGTAAGCCACAAAACCAAAAACCGGTGCCACCATTGTGTAACTAGTAGGCACATTGAAGTAATGAGAAGACCAATTTCCAAAATTTTCATATAGTATAACCATTCTTTTCCTATTTGGTTGTGGCACAACATGTGGTGGAAAATTGAAGATACTATAATTCAATCCTCTTATGTAAAATGATGATGTTCTCAATCTAACAACTCTAAATTTCATTCCTGTGTAGTTAGAAGGAAGTGAAGTGTTATAGAAGATACCTGTTTTTCGATTTTCTATATCTTTGTTCACTTGCTTGCAAAAGAAGTCTTCTAATGATTCATGATCATGAGTTTGTAGGGTTTGAACCAAAGATGAAAGAAACATTATTATAGACATGAATAACCATATAACTTGCCACCATTTGTATTGATCCATGAATTATGTATATGTTATCTTAAAAACCTAATTGTATTGTGTCTATTGATGCAATGTTGAAGAGCTTTATGAACCAACCCCATCTTTGGAGCTTTCAAGATAGAATATTTGCACTACTCATTAGTGAGAGGAAACACGCAATAAAAAACCTTTACTCAACGAAATTTTGGAAACAAACTCGACGTTATGAGATGATTCTTGATGTCGTAGAGAATTGCAGTTGAATGTGACTGGGGAATCTTAATTGTGGTTTCCTCGCAATTGTATAGACTCAAAAACCTTAACCTTGATGTTGTACCGAAACCTAGTAGTATACAATCGCACTGAAAAAAATTGAAAAAAATTGATATAGAAATTCAGATTGTGAATGATTAGGTTCTAAAATTTAATGAGATCGCATCAAAGCTTTGAACTCTTCAACTCTTTGTATATATTTGTTGAGATGGTCTTTGAGTTTTTTGTGCCTAAAATTAAGAAGTATATATGGAAGAAAGTGGTTTAGAAATAATAAGTATATATAAGAAAAGAAAATATAAGTTTATTGAATTGTTGTATTATGACAAATTTATTATTAAGTAGTTGTCGTTAAGTAATAAATAGTGCTTATAACAATAAATGATAAATTTTATAACAATAATGGTGCTTATTTTAGTACATAATTTTGATTATTGTTTAATTATATTTTAGATTTTGGTAAAGAGAACAACAGAAAGAATGAGTTGGTGTATTATGTTATGCCAATGTGAATTTCTAAGTATGAAATGTTTATTTTAGACAAATGATTAGAAAATTAGTTGGTGAGTTTCGTTAAAAAAAGATTTTAAAAATTTAAAATAGTTAGTGAGTTTTAAATTACTATAATTATTTTTATAATATTCTAAATTACTAGTATTGTTTGTTGCCATTAACAAACTTGTGTATTTTATCATGTACTATTAATAAGAGTAATTTTTAAATTATAAATAAATAAGTGCATAAGATTTCAAAATAATTCAAACTTTTATGAGCCATGCTTACCATTAAAAGAAGATGGTTATTATAAAAGAATGACTTAAAATATATGGCATGAAATACTTTTAATTATCTAATAAATCAAATGTTTCTATTAGTTACAAAAATGTTCAAAATACTTTTAGCCTATATGTACTTTTAAACTAGTTTTATATTTTTCAATTATTTCTTCTCTCCTAATTAATCTTTTCCTACGTATTAGAATCGAATGTGAACAAAGTTAATGTACATCAAATAATTTTAGCATGTAGGCAAACTTACCACACTAAAATTTCTAAATTTTTAGTTATTACATAAACTAAATTAACATAAGTCGTTCAACTTTGAATAGATGGAAAACTTCTACAAAAACTCTGACGATTAAGCTGATAATAATCATGATTGCAAGATTCAGAATTTTGAATAGATAGTAGAGGTCTAGACTTAAGATACCCTAGAACTTTTTGGAACAACTAATGTTAGAGAATTTGGTAATCTTTATCTTCTGACGATCTTCAAAGGTCAATCAACTTTGATTCAGTATGCCTCTAGGGCATATCTATATCATGATCTGCCTCATTTCCTAAGACTTGGATAACTCAGTTTTCTATGGATTTTGCCTTAAATCATTCCATAAAAGAAGCCCATCAAGCCTTGGTTAATGGAGCCAAGGTATGGTTGGTCTTAGAATTCTTAGAATGTGATTTGAGGCACACTAAAATGGATGTCACGCATTATTCATCGCTTGTAATGTTTTGGATCTAAATACTGCATCAGATTCTAACATGTCTGTCATGTGTCTTATTTTTAACACATGATCCTTAGCCACGAGGGTAAATGACTTAGAGAGAGCTACGCATTAATTTATTTTCAAAGAAAAATGTTTAATGATATGATGTTAATGTATTGGTATGTTGGGAACCCTCTAGATATTAAGTTTCCTATATGTTAAATACTTGGGCTTTTGATATTCTTATATTAGTTTGAAATATGTATAAAAGGAGGGTCGACCCTCCATTATTCCCTTTTCCTGCTTATTCTCTTTTGGAATCTGTTGAAAAGTATATTTCGTGTCGGGTTTTTGTTATCGTATCCACAGGGATTGTAAGATATCACTGCCGTTCGATGGTTGTATTAATCTTAGCTCAATGTAACAATAGGGTTTTGGTTTTAATCAAGTTATCTTGCATAAAAAGTAATAAGTTGCGGTAAAATTTATGGTTTGATTAAATGAGAAATATTGTCAAAGTTAGGTTTCAATGATCACTTTGCATGTATTTGCTCGGTCAACAATCTTATAAACTCCTTTAGATGATAAATAATTTCACAAATTCCTCTCAATATGTTTCTCTCGAACACACATTGTGAGTTTTGCCATTTTGATCCATTGTTTCTCTCGAACACAATCTATCAAAATGACAACCTTTTGGTTCAACCTTATGGTGAACAAAATCATTCATTACTATCTCTAGCTAACAAACAAGTTTGGATGAAAACCTAGGTCAAGAGTCGGTAAACATCTCTCGATCATAAACCAACACAAAGAGTTTTAAATAGAAACAAAGTTTTCATCATATATTCACCATTAAAGAGTTTACATATGAGGATCCTTACATTTACACACAAAGCTAGTAATCACCTACATCTAACCTTGACAAATGGATGACTTAGCTACTCATTTTCATGGTAGCTTGGTCGGCAAGTAAGGAAAGAAGGTTGATCAACATCCAAGTCGGATAATCGAAGTTGGATGGGAATCCACCTTCTTTTTGTAGAAGATGGTTCTAAGATGAAGAGAAATGAAAACTAGGGCATAAAAAATCCCAAGAACAATGCTGCAAAAATATCTAGAAGAAAGTACAAAAGTGGAAAAAGTTGGTAAAAATGAGGTATGGTGCTCAAAAGTGGCACCTGCTACTTATAGACCACTGCTGGGCTGTCATGTTCGCTAGGCGAGCAGAATGGCTCGCCTAGCGAGGGTCTAGAATGGGCACATAAGGCCCCTGCGCCTAGAGAAAACAGGGCCTGCTGAACTGTCATGTTCGCCTAGCGAACATACCTTCGCCTAGCGAACATACGCTTCAACCTTCGCCCTAGCGAGGTTGAGAGGTTTAGCTACTGGAATGCTCGCTGGGGACTCGCTAGAGCTTCGCCTAGCGAGTGAGTGCTGGCTGCGCATTTCACCAAAACAGAATGAACTCGCTACCACCTTCGCCTTCAGCTCGCCTAGCGAATTAATTTGACAATTTACTGGAGCTTTTCGCCAGGAGCTCGCCTAGCGAAGCAGTTCTTCGCCACAGCCTCGCCTAGCGAGCAGGCTGATGAAATGCTTGTATTCTTTGGTTCCTTTTCCAATTTTCTTGTGTCTTCATTTTCAATTAGTTCATGTCTTTCCTGCACAATAACACACAAATCAAAGGCACCAAGCTTGTTTATCAATGTAATGCATTCCATGTAAAACAAATGTGGTTTTGACAATTTTAGCAAGGAAAAAGAGTGAAAGATGCCCACATATGATAGCTCAAATAAGCACTTTTGGGCATCTAACAACTCTCCCCAACTAGATTCTTGCTTGTCCTCAAGCAAAGTATGCCTCTTGAAGGACAAGAGGATTTGCATTAAGAAACTGGTTTCTCCGAAGTTGGATAAACGGCTCAAACACAAGCGAAATCAGCAAATACAAGTTCCCAACGGTTCGAATAAAATAATACATAAGAACTAAAACTTAAATAGCAATGCAAAATATTTATCTATCTACAACAATACTATTCTGAATGAATCATCCTATCTCTCCTCTTCGAATAAGGAATGAAGATTTTGCGCGTTTGCAACCGCGGGACTAATCTCACTCTCTAACAAATAATGAAGAAATCAAATAGATTCATACAATGTCTAACAATTAAAAATGGTACTGTGGAAGCATAAAGATCACTAAGGGCTTTTCGGTTGAAGCTTGGTTAGGTTAACAAACAAGGGTCATTTATAAGGCCATTGAAACGAAAGTGCCGATGCAAAAGAGACATTCACAGTATTATTCACACTACTCGACTTTGTTTCATTTGTTTCTTATTTGAAACCTTCACAACACATATTCCACAACTCAATTTTTATTTTTCACTATTTTTCTTCCAAGCAAGCATTCATTTTCATTTTTTCTATTTTTGTTCTTTTCTTTCACATCAAATATACAAAACAGATGTTTCTTTTCTATATTTTCTATACATATATTTTTCTCTGCTTGCTCGGTTTTTCTATTCTTTTTCAAGAGTTGTGGTACTTACCAATTCTTTTTCGTTCTCCCCAACTTATTTCTTCCACACCCTAAGTGAATGCTCTTAACTTTTTACGGCAAAAGAACAATAATCAAGATTTTCTGGGTTGTAAAAAAAAAGATTTTTGAGATCTCGCTTTATTTCAGGCCGAGATTCAACTGTTTAGGCTCAAAGGGGTTAACAAATACTCTCTCTGCTCACAGGTAAGTTGTTTTTGGATGTAGTTGTGCTCGAAAAAAAACAAGTGCCTTGATCATTTCTAATTGCTTCCACAATTTCACAATAATAAAAGACAAAGAATGAATCACATGAATCAACAAAACTTATTAGAATCCAGCATTTAAGTGTACAATGGAGGTTTCCTCACAATTTGTGGTTTTAAGTTCTAGATGAAACATTCATTCAATTATGTTGCAAAAAGACAATATTCAATTTACCAAAAAGAGTAAAGTTCCTAATGCATTCTAAAATTCTAGCCGAAGGTAACCATGTACCTTAGCTTCATTCACTTGTTTATTCTTATCATTGCCATCCAAGCTCGGATGCACCTTCATTGGGTACTTCTTGAGGAGCAACCAATCTAGAAGGGTTTGCCACTCAATCAACCAAAAATTTATTAAACACACAAAATTAAAAACATAACTAAATAACATTAACTGAACATATAAATTTGTTCATGGGGGACAAAACACCCCAATAGTACAACACCAAAATCAAGATACAAAATCCGAAGATACAAATAGAAATAACATAAAAACTGAAAAAAAATACAAAAACTTAACCCACTAAGGGCTCAGGACTCCTCCTCGCTACCGGCCTCAGAACCGGTAGCCTCATCATCAACATCATCATCATCAGCATCAGCGCCCACCCCCTCACCATAGACTGGCCTGTCCACAGGCCAATTAGCGTTAAGCATAAACTGCTCACGCGCCAACAATGCTCGAGCACCGGAGGGGTCTTAAATCTGGCGGCCTGCTTCGGGCCGACAAACTTGTCTTGGTCAAACTGGATAGGAACTGTCCGAGATGTAGTTGCTCCCTTTCTTTTCTTACCCGCTCCAGATCTTGACTCCATCTGCAAAATATACAAAGAAACAACACACACCAACAAACAGATTAGCCATCAAAGCATAATTCAAAAGACTGCCTTGCTCGCTGCTGCTTCGCCTAGCGAAGTGGCAGCGAACGCTCGCCCCAGGTTCGCCTAGCGAGTGCTAGCGAACCTTACGGGTTTTGGGGTTTTCTGCATTTTCAAAGATTTTTCCCCCAATACCCATACTCTAATGGTTCCCACATCAGAACCTAATGATTTCTCATGGCAATTAATCGTTCTATGCTATTGGGGATTGCCTAATTGCATGCAAAACCTAAAGTACAACTAAATCCCCAATTTGAAAACCTAAATCTTCAAAACTTGCAAACTCCAAAATACCACATGCAACCTCAATGTTCCCATACCACACTCATCCTATTTGCCATTCACATTTGGAAATTAAGAGTTCAAACAAAAAGACAAATGTAGTAGGGCAAACCTTAGTTACACGGATTCGGAAATGTGAAGTGAGAAGAGTTTGCAATCGACCGAAACGAGCAAGTGTTGGTGATAAAGATGCAAATGAGAGAGTTTGAGAAGCCTAGCACAAATTCCTCAGCAGAGCCGTTCAGAAATTTTTTTGAAGGTTTGGGGCAAAATGGCCCTGCTGAGATTTAAATAGTAAACAGTACTGCAGCGCTCGCTGCTGCCTCGCCTAGCGAGCAGATAGCGAGCATGCTCGCTACTGCCTCGCCTAGCGAGCTGCAAGCGAGCATGACAGCAAGTGCATTGGCAAATGCAGCACTTGCAAGTCATCCAGCATGGGTTTAGCACAGTGTACTCAATACAACATAAAACATAAAACAGTAAATACTTACAATGTTGGGGTGCCTCCCAACTAGCGCTTGTTTAACGTCAGCTAAGCTCGACGGTGCGATGCTCACAGAGGAGCATCGAGCGGCTGAGCACAACTCTCGCGATCCACATGACCGTCGAGATACACTTTCAATCGTTGGCCATTCACGGTCCAACTATCTTTCTTGTCCATGTCTTCAATGACAATGGTCCCGTACTCTTTTACTTCTTTCACCCGAAATGGCCCGGACCATTTTGATTTCAACTTCCCGGGAAACAACTTCAACCGGGAGTTGAACAATAGGACCAATTGTCCGGGCACAAATTCTTTGTTACGGATCTTCTTGTCGTGATACTTCTTTGCTTTTTCCTTGTACAACCAACTTGAGTGGTATGCGGCATTGCGCATCTCCTCCAACTCAAGTAGTTGTACTTTCCTTTTTTCACTGGCCGACTCATTTTCAAAATTTAAAAACTTTAGGGTCCACAAGGCCTTGTGCTCCAATTCAACCGGCAAATGGCAAGTTTTACCAAATACCAATTGGAAGGGAGTTAGGCCAATTGGAGCTTTAAAGGCCGTACGGTAGGCCCATAATGCTTCGTCCAATTTTTGGGACCACTCTTTTTTAGAATTAGACACGGTTTTTTCTAGGATTCTCTTAATCTCTCGATTAGAGACCTCCGCTTGCCCGTTAGCCTGAGGGTGGTACGGAGTTGTCACCCTATGCGATACACCATAATGTTTTAGAATTGTTTCCAAAGGTGCATTGCAAAAGTGTGACCCTCCGTCACTTATCAACACTCGGGGGGTTCCAAAACGGGAAAATATGTTTTTCTTTAAAAAATTTATCACCGTTTTGGCATCCGCCCGAGGTGAGGAAATCGCCTTAACCCACTTAGAGACGTAATCGACAGCAACAAGCATGTACTCATTCCCATAAGAGGGTGGGAAAGGTCCTACGAAATCTATGCCCCAACAATCAAACACTTCCACTTCTTGGATATTTTGGAGAGGCATCTCATCTCTCTTACCTATCCCACCGCTTCTTTGGCAGCTGTCACAACTTTGCGCATGGGTATGTGCGTCTTTGAAAATAGTTGGCCAATAAAATCCCGATTGAAGAATTTTAGTGGCCGTTCTAACCCCATTATAATGTCCGCCATAAGGCGAGTTGTGACAATGCCAAAGGATGCTCTGGGCTTCATCACCAGTTACGCATCTCCTTAACAGGTTATCGCTACCCAACTTAAACAAGTATGGGTCATCCCAAACATAATACTTCGCATCCGAAAGGAACTTCCTCTTTTGGTTCGAAGTTAGGTCGGCAGGCACAAAACCACTAGCCTTGTGGTTTGCAAAGTCTGCAAACCACGGCCTAACTTGAACCTTAAACAATTTTTCATCAGGAAATTCTTCCCGGATTTCTTTTTCAGACGCGGTAACCTCCACGTTCACTAATCGGGATAAATGATCCGCTACCAAGTTTTCCGACCCCTTCTTGTCTTTGATTTCCACATCAAATTCTTGTAACAAGAGGATCCAACGGATGAGCCTTTGCTTCGAATCCGGTTTGGTTAGCAGATATTTAATCGCCGCGTGATCGGTATACACAACAACTTTAGACCCTATAAGATAAGACCTAAACTTTTCTAGCGCATACACTATTGCGAGTAGTTCTTTTTCCGTTGTGGCATAATTTATTTGAGCCTCGTTAAGAACCTTACTCGCATAATGTATCGCATGAAAAGTTGTCTTTTCTTTGGCCAAGTACCGCTCCAACAGCATAGTCACTCGCGTCACACATTAGTTCAAAATTTTCATTCCAATCGGGAGCGACTATTATTGGAGCGGTAACCAATTTTTCTTTTAAAACCTCAAAAGCTTGCAAACAATCTTCGGTGAAGAGAAATACCTGGTCCTTGGCGAGCAAATTGCTCAAAGGCTTAGCCACCTTTGAGAAGTCCTTGATGAAGCGCCGGTAGAACCCCGCGTGCCCCAAAAAGCTACGGATGCCCTTCACATTCACCGGAGGGGGTAATTTTTCAATTACTTCAACCTTAGCTCTATCCACTTCAAGCCCCCTTCTAGAGACTTTGTGGCCTAGCACGATCCCCTCGGTCATCATGAAGTGACACTTTTCCCAATTCAGCACCAAATTGGTCTTCACACACCTTTCCAACACCGTCTTCAAATTTGCCAAGCATAGACTAAACGTCCCACCAAATACCGAGAAGTCATCCATGAAGACTTCCATTGTTTTCTCTATCAGATCGGCAAAAATGGCTTGGACACATCGTTGGAAGGTCGCCGGTGCATTGCACAGCCCAAAGGGCATTTTTCTGTATGCGAACACTCCAAACGGACACGTGAAAGCCGTCTTCTCATGATCAACCGGGTCAACCGCAATTTGGTTATACCCGGAGTAGCCATCCAAAAAACAATAGTATTGTTGGCCCGATAGTCTTTCGAGCATTTGATCCATAAATGGGAGTGGAAAATGGTCCTTTCGAGTCGCGGTATTCAACCGTCTATAATCTATACACATTCTCCACCCCGTGGCAACTTTAGTCGGGATCAATTCGTCTTTGTCATTTCGAATTACGGTCATTCCACCCTTCTTCGGAACCACGTGCACGGGACTAACCCACGGACTATCCGAGATCGGGTAAATCATTCCCGCATCCAATAGCTTCACAACTTCCTTTCGAACAACCTCTTTCATGGTAGGATTTAAGCGGCGTTGTGGTTGAGCTACCGGCTTGAAATCCTCCTCCATCAAAATCTTGTGCATACAATAGGATGGACTAATTCCTTTTAGATCGGAAAGAGTCCAACCCATAGCTTCTTGATTGGTTTTTAGCACAATGATTAGACGGGCTTCTTCTTCTTTTGTCAAAAGGTTGCTTATGATGACCAGCTTTGCCTCGGTCTCATCTAGAAACACATATTTCAAAGTCGAAGGTAACTCTTTTAATTCAATTGGCGCTTTCTCGTCAATGACCTCCTTCTTCAAGTTTTCTTCCTCTACTTCCCACGGTTGTAGGTCTTCCAAACTATCAAGTTCCTTTAAGCATTCCTCAAGAGCTAGCTCCTCTTCAACAGTGAAAACCTCCAATGAGTCGTCAAGAGCTAACTCCATAGGAGATATCTCATGAATATGCTTTGAAACCTCCATAATAGCGTCTTCGATCACATCGATGCGAAAGCTATCATTTCTATCCTTGGAATGCTTCATCGCCTCGAATAGATCAAATGTGACTTCCTCATTTTGAACTCGCACCTTCATTAAACCGTCATCAACATCTATCATCATTCTTGCGGTCTTCATGAATGGTCGGCCCAAGATGAGCGGAGCATCATCATCTTCCTCCATATCAATTACAATAAAATCCACCGGGAAAAAGAATTTGTCGACCTTCACCAAAACATCTTGGGCTACGCCATGAGGATGGGTCGTCGACTTATCCGCCAATTGCAACGTCATTCGGATGGACTTAATCTCGATGTTGCCAAGCCTCTTGATAATTGACAAAGGTATAAGATTAATGCTCGACCCCAAGTCAATAAGTCCCTTCCCGACATAAACGTCACCAATTTTAACCGGCAATGTAACTCTTCCCGGATCAATCTCTTTCTTAGGAAGCGTCCTTTGAATAATGGCACTACAGCTCGCATCAAGGACGATGGTCTCCGGTTCCGTATACCTCCGCTTTTTGGTTAGTATGTCCTTCATGAATTTGGCATAGTTTGGCATTTGTTCCAAGGCTTCAGCAAACGGAATGTTGATTTGCAACTGTTTAAAAATATCCATGAACCGGGCGTAATGCCGTTCATTTTCCCTTTTGGAAGGAGCATGAGGGTAAGGAAGGTTTTGGATAGGAGTAGCGCTCACTACCTCCTTTCCCTTTGCAATTCTAGCACTTTTCCATCTAGGCTTCTTCACTACCTCCCTTATTACCTCATCACTTTTATTTTCCTCAATCTCCACACCTTTTTCTTTTTCAACTTCACCA
This sequence comes from Lathyrus oleraceus, assembly GCF_024323335.1. Classification (NCBI taxonomy): domain Eukaryota; kingdom Viridiplantae; phylum Streptophyta; class Magnoliopsida; order Fabales; family Fabaceae; genus Lathyrus; species Lathyrus oleraceus. The sequence goes on along the minus strand of NC_066582.1, from coordinate 448,351,106 downwards.
TTATTTCTATTCTTTTCGACTTCTTCCTCATCACTCCACACTCCTATTTCACCATCAACATTTTCCTCCACTATTTCCTCCTCAATTTCTTTCTCTTTCTCTCTTTGTTCACTCTCAACTCTTTTATCATTCTCACTACCCAACTCCCTCCCACTTCTCGTCATAATCGCCTTACAATGCTCCTTAGGATTTGTTTGCGTATTAGCCGAAAAAGAAGGACCGGTTTGTTGTTCAGCGAGTTGCTTGGCAAGTTGCCCAACCTGAGTCTCGAGATTTTTTATGGCCGCGTCATTACTCTTTTGATTGGCCATTGACATTTGCATGAATTGCGTCAATGTCTCTTCCAATTTAGAATTGACGACCGGCGGTTGTTGAGATTGATACGGATTTTGGGGAGGGTTTTGACGGCTAGAAGAACCACCTCCATAACCTTGGTTATGATAATAGTTGCTTCTAGGTTGGAACCCTTGGTTCCCTTGGAATTGTTGTTGTTGTTGTTGTTGAGGGTGCGGTTGATAAGGTTGTTGTTGTCTCGGTTGATAGTCCCGTTGATTGGCCATGTAGTTTACTTCGTCAAAACCGGGAGGTGGACAAAATCCGGTGTCATGTTCACCTTTACAAAGTTCACAACAAGCTATTTGTTTAGCTTTTGACGGTTCTCTTAACTCTTTGATTTGTTGCGTTAAGAGTTCCACTTGTTGTGAGATGAGCTTGTTTTGGGCTAGGATGGCATCATTCGTCCCTAACTCAAGCACTCCCGCCTTCTTCAAAGAATTTCCACGACTTTGACTCTGAAGATCATTTAGAGCCATACGATTGATAATGTTTGTGGCTTCTTCGGCACTTTTTGACATCAACGAGCCACCCGAGGTGGCATCCAACAACGTCTTGCAGTTTGGTTGAAGTCCATTTCTGAAGATATGGATTTGAGTTAATTCATCAAATCCATGCCCTTTACATTTCCTAAGCATGGACTTGAATCTCTCCCACGCTTCATTCAAAGATTCACTGGTTCCTTGAGAAAACACCGAGATGGCCGTCTTTGATTCCATGAATCGGTTATGGGAGAAAAATCTTTCAATGAATTTCTCTTCTAACACGTTCCAGTCTGTCATTACGGCAGGTGTTTGATCGAGATACCAATCCTTTGCTTTACCGAGCAAAGCGTGGGGAAATAATCGTCTGAACAACGGAAGCTCCTGAGCCTGATCCACTCCGGCAGCCAATGCTATCTCATAAAATTTTGTGAGAAAAGCAAATGGGTCTTCATGGTCCATTCCGGTGAATGGACTCCCATATAATAAATTCAGAGTTCCCGTCTTCATCTCAGCTTGCCTTCCTGTGTGGTTGGCAAACTGAGCGGTGTTCCTTGGACTATTGATACATGGAGTAGAAATAGGTGGTGGTGGTTGTGGCTCCATGTTTGGTATGAATGGGTGTGGATTTGTGGTTGAAGAACTTTCTCCTTGCTCTTGGCGTTGTCTAGCCTGTTGCCTCTTACGTCTCGTTTTACTATTGAGCCTCCTTGCGGTTCTCTCGATCTCAGGATCAAAAAGAAGTTCGTCCACAGGGATTTGCCCTCGCATAAAACGTAAGCTGCACACTAAACCAAACAAATTACAAGCACAAGTCAAAAATTCACAAGCTAAAACTTAAACAACCATTGCGATGCTCGCAATATCAATTTACAATCCCCGGCAACGGCGCCATTTTGTTGAAAAGTATATTTCGTGTCGGGTTTTTGTTATCGTATCCACAGGGATTGTAAGATATCACCGCCGTTCGATGGTTGTATTAATCTTAGCTCAATGTAACAATAGGGTTTTGGTTTTAATCAAGTTATCTTGCATAAAAAGTAATAAGTTGCGGTAAAAGTTATGGTTTGATTAAATGAGAAATATTGTCAAAGTTAGGTTTCAATGATCACTTTGCATGTATTTGCTCGGTCAACAATCTTATAAACTCCTTTAGATGATAAATAATTTCACAAAGTCCTCTCAATATGTTTCTCTCGAACACACATTGTGAGTTTTGCCATTTTGATCCATTGTTTCTCTCGAACACAATCTATCAAAATGACAACCTTTTGGTTCAACCTTATGGTGAACAAAATCATTCATTACTATCTCTAGCTAACAAACAAGTTTGGATGAAAACCTAGGTCAAGAGTCGGTAAACATCTCTCGATCATAAACCAACACAAAGAGTTTTAAATAGAAACAAAGTTTTCATCATATATTCACCATTAAAGAGTTTACATATGAGGATCCTTACATTTACACACAAAGCTAGTAATCACCTACATCTAACCTTGACAAATGGATGACTTAGCTACTCATTTTCATGGTAGCTTGGTCGGCAAGTAAGGAAAGAAGGTTGATCAACATCCAAGTCGGATAATCGAAGTTGGATGGGAATCCACCTTCTTTTTGTAGAAGATGGTTCTAAGATGAAGAGAAATGAAAACTAGGGCATAAAAAATCCCAAGAACAATGCTGCAAAAATATCTAGAAGAAAGTACAAAAGTGGAAAAAGTTGGTAAAAATGAGGTATGGTGCTCAAAAGTGGCACCTGCTACTTATAGACCACTGCTGGGCTGTCATGTTCGCTAGGCGAGCAGAATGGCTCGCCTAGCGAGGGTCTAGAATGGGCACATAAGGCCCCTGCGCCCAGAGAAAACAGGGCCTGCTGAACTGTCATGTTCGCCTAGCGAACATACCTTCGCCTAGCGAACATACGCTTCAACCTTCGCCCTAGCGAGGTTGAGAGGTTTAGCTACTGGAATGCTCGCTGAGGACTCGCTAGAGCTTCGCCTAGCGAGTGAGTGCTGGCTGCGCATTTCACCAAAACAGAATGAACTCGCTACCACCTTCGCCTTCAGCTCGCCTAGCGAATTAATTTGACAATTTACTGGAGCTTTTCGCCAGGAGCTCGCCTAGCGAAGCAGTTCTTCGCCACAGCCTCGCCTAGCGAGCAGGCTGATGAAATGCTTGTATTCTTTGGTTCCTTTGCCAATTTTCTTGTGTCTTCATTTTCAATTAGTTCATGTCTTTCCTGCACAATAACACACAAATCAAAGGCACCAAGCTTGTTTATCAATGTAATGCATTCCATGTAAAACAAATGTGGTTTTGACAATTTTAGCAAGGAAAAAGAGTGAAAGATGCCCACATATGATAGCTCAAATAAGCACTTTTGGGCATCTAACAGAATCCTAGAGTTTCCTTGCACTTCAAGGTTCCTCTAAAATCTCCATTGCATATTGGATTTTGTGAATGCTCTGTTTCTTTATCCATTATATCTTTATTATTTTGGTAAGCCTTTTTATCTTTATATAATTTGTCGTGGTAGTGATTTTCTCTATGTGACTTTTCCTTTACAATGGCTATTTTACCATTATTGTTAGAATGTCTTTTTTTATTGTTGTTTTGAATTTTGTATTGTTTATTACTTCCAATGGTGGTCACCTATTGTCATGTGACATTTTCGTGTTGTGAACTGAACTATTGGAAGGGAATAAAATAGTTAACCCTTTCATCCTAGGTAAAATGTTTTTCCCTTAGGCCTACTCTTTATCTTGGTGTGGACGGGTAAAATATGGATAGGACTATCAAGTGCCCTAGTGACGGATCAAACGTTGATTTGAAGACGGTTCCCCTTCACCAATACCTGAGTGTGGAGTATATGAGAAAACATTCAATTTATTTTGGACCATACAAATTTATCCCTAAGACTTGTTCAAGGAAGTTGGGAGCTCTTAATATTAGGTCGTAGATATTCCTTCAACCGCATATCTCTTTTGTAGTCGAGTTTCAACTTTCTCATTCCCCATGTATGATGGCATCTTCTGGTAGATGGGATTCTGAATTCCTTTTGAGGAATTTGGAATGAAATTTATGGATTATTTGACCATAGTGATTTTCTTGACTATATCATAATCTTATTAATTTTGGAGGTTACCAAATCAAGTGATCTTCAATGACTCATCTCCTTCAAGCAGTCATCCAAAGTCTCTGAGGTTGTTACATACTCTGTTAAAAAATTAAAATATTATCATTTTGCCTTTGATTGAATCAATCCATTATGATATTTGTTTCTTAATCATATTGGAGGATGCATAGGGGACTTCGTACATTTGACAACCTCATTTTCATTAGTATTGGTCAGTTGACTACTTTTTGAGGGATCATAAGTGAATGATATCATATAATAGGGAAATGCAATAGCAGGGTCGTGACGATGTATCTCGCATCCAGAACATTGGTTGTATTTTTGATAAGGCTACCTTTATGGACAGTAAGACCATTGCCACGAAGACGAAGGATGATTACAATGATAATAATGACTCTAACCATATGGGCATTTGGTAGCTCTTTTTGGTATGTTTTGACAGATACAATGACTTTTTGAAGTAATTTTGAGTTGAGTGTTACTTATAAACTAAGTTGGCTAGGATTCTTCCTTATTTTTCCTAGTCTAATTATTTTGTGAGTTTTTCACTACTTTGGGTAGTATTCCATACTAGAAAAAATTTAGATGAGAGGTTGAAAATGATCATCGTGGAACAACTTCTAGTATGGTAGTTATGATCTTCGGTGATTAAAGAGTATGATATATGTAAGGTTATCACTTTAATGGTCAAGTCAATAATTGATAGAGGTGGAACTATTGCAAGTATGAGTGAGTGAATAATTAAGTGTGAGTCAAAGTAACACTTATATAGGATAGTGCTTAGAACCCTCCTGGTGTGGAGTATCTGAGAAAACCTTATATTTATTTTTGGACCATACAAATTTATTCTTGTGACTGCATATCGCTTTTGCAACCGAGTTTCAACTTTCTCATTCCTCGTGCATGATGGCATCTTCTAGTAGATGGGATTCTGAATTCCTTTTGAGGCGTTTGAAATGAAATTTATGAATTAGTTGACCATAGTAACTTTCTCGACTACATCATAATCTTATTAATTTAGGAGGTTACCGAATCAAGTGATCTTCAATGACTCATCTCCTTCAAGCAGTCATCCAAAGTCTCTGGGGTTGTTACATACTCTCTTAAAAAATTTAAATATTACCATTCTGCCTTTGATTGAATCAATCCATTATGATATTTGTTTCTTAACCGTATTAGAGGATGCATAGGGGACTTAATACACTTGTCAACCTCGTTTTTTCATTATTATTGGTCACTTGACCACTTTTTGAGCGATCATAAGGGAATGATGTGAGAAAATGGGGAAATGCATGATCAGGGTCGTGACTATGTGTCTCACATCCAGAACTTTGGTTGTATTTTTGACAAGGTTACCTTTATGGACAGAGGATGATTACAACGATAATAATGACTCTAACCATATAGGTATTTGGTATCTCTTTTTGGTATGTTTTGACATATTCAATGACTTTTTGACGTAATTTTGAGTTGAGTGTTACTTATAAACTAAGTTGACTATGATTCTTCCTTATTTTTTCTAATCTAGTTATTTTGTGAGTTTTTCACTACTTTGGGTAGTATTCCATACTAGAAAAAAATTATATGAGAGGTTGAAAATGATCATCATGGAACAACTTTCGGCGTGGTGCTTATGATCTTTGGTGATCAGGGTGTATGGTATATGCAAGGTTATCATTTTAATGGGAAAGCCAATAAATGATAGAAGTGGAACTATTGCAAGTATGAGTGGGTGAATAATTGAGTGTGACTCAAAGTCACACTTATATAGAATGGTGGTTAGAACCCTCCTGGTTGATCCGAAATGGATTATAAAGAACAGTTGGATAGACATCAAAAATGGTGATGAAGACATAAGTTATGCTCCTATGTGAAACTCCAACTTGGAGGTCCATGTGTATGTTTACTATTGGAGTGTTTTAATTGGATTTATCCTCTAAGATGGGATGCTCTTATTGGGCCTTTGTCCATCTCGAAACAATTTCCCCCCAAGTCCTTTCTATTAGTAATAAAATGATAAATGTTGGTGCATAGTTCTTTTAGGTGGCAGGCCGGCCCATTGAGAAAGTTTCTCCAATAATAGAGGAAACATTATTATGGTGTTGAATTAAGGTATTTGGAATTGGGAACATGTTTATTTAATGTCCATCGTGTAGATGAAACATTGTCTTGGGGAAGAACACCATGTGCTTTCACACGCCTAGGGTAGGAAGGTGGCATATTTAAGTATACTTGGGTGCATTTTAGTGTCGTTGCACATTCGAGGCTTCATGATGGCCGTTGGTCGTGGCTTTTGATCTTCTATGAAATGTTATAGTTGATTTAGGAAACCCATAAGTTCCATTTATTAACCTTTGTAGTGACCTGGAAATTAGTGATGGATCCTCCCGAGCTGAGGCAAAGGCAATATACCTAGAAGTGCCATAAAGAGTGGTAGCTAACCTAGAAATTAGAGAACATGCTCCTACTATGATAAACGTGAGGGAAGTTGGTGTTGGGTTCACTTTTAGTGATATTATATTGACTGATCTGGTTAGTGTGGGTAGTTATAGGAAGGAACATGTGAACCAGGTTGTCTTAAGGTGTATTAGGAGCACGTTTAATCGTGACCCTACTAATGGTGAGATTAGGTGGTGATTATAAGAAAGGCCAAGGTGTAATACTTATGGACTGTATTTTTTGTCTATTGACAGTGAAACGGAATTGGTGAAAAAGGAGCAACTAACTCTGGTACTCTTGAAGAACATTGATCAATACTCTTGAGTTAACAATAAAATATTTGGGACTTTACCCTTGTATACAAATGAATGTATGATGGAGAACAAGGGAATTTTTAATATTATGAAAATTTGGGAGGTACCAGGTACATTTGAAAGGGTGGCAGGACAAAATCTCTCAAATATTGCAAAATCGGTGGCCTGACCCATTTCACATCATCACCCTCCTCTTGCCTACCTTCTTCTGTTTGAAAAACCTCCACGGCTAGCACCACTCATTCGCAATTCTCAAACCTGCATCCCAGTATTAAAATGACATTGTTTTAATCACCAAAACAATGTTTCGCCTCTCAAACCTAAAACCACAGTTACCCTCAACAAATTCATCACTATCGTTTTCTCCTCACCAACTTCTCCAACGCTATTTTGTCATCTGCACCGCAAAAGGAAAAGGCAAATAAGACATCCTCTTAGGAGACATCCTTCTTTCATCTTACATTTGGTGAGATGACGATTACTTTGGATGATGTTTCCTCCCTTTTCCATTTCCCCCCTGCTAGGTAGCTTCTTCATTGCTTCAACCATTAGCCAAGATCTTGCATGTATTACTGCTATACATTATTTGGGGTTACTGAGACAGAGGTGATGAAGGATTTTAAGTATAATAAGGGTTCTCACTTTCATCTCTCATGGCTCTGGGATAGGTATACGACACTAGTGGAGCAATTTATGTATGAGGAAGCCACTAGGGTATACATATTACATATTATATGATGTACTATATTAGTAGATAAGTCTCATGTATATATCGATGTCAGATACATATCTCTGTTTGCTTATCTTCACCATGTCAACTGGTCATATGGGTATATTGCATTGATTGTACTATATAATGCACTTGGAGAAGTGATTTTATTTAGAATGAGGCAGCTTGTTGGTTATACGAGTCCATTTTAGGTATAAAATTTATTATGTCTTATTAGTTTAGTTCTTAGTTATGAAATTTTCAAATTTTCCTATGTTATTATGCCTTATTAGATATACGAGCATTTCCTGTCCATTTGAGACGTGCGTGTTAGTGGTCCTACCACATATGGCTCCCCGCATGCCAAGAGATGGAGGGCAAAACATTCACATTTTTCTTCACGAATACAGGTGGAGGATTGTGGACTGACCATAGACTATGTCATTTGGATACCATATACAGACCATAGAATTCATCAGGAGTTTGATGACACTTCCCTTTTTTCTGGTTATTTGTGATGGGAGACCTAAGTGGCTAGATACTTATTTGAGAGGTGTTTATGAAAGTTTGAGTATATTCAGAACATCCCTTGAACAATCTCTATTATGCCAGCTGATGGTATTGATAGATGGTTTGTGTCTAACATTGTCAGTTATGCTCATGTTATTACGAATCGTGCAATGGTGGTTTAGTTCCCTGAGCAGTGTGTGTATGGTTACTCAGAGTGGTACTTTACAATGTTGCACCCTCACATCATTCCACATAGTCAACATGTAGATGATGTTAGACCTTCCGATGATGTGGTACCTTTTTGTGACGTGTCACCGCATACATCTAGTGTGGCTGACCAGAAGCGTCTACGTAAGATACTAGTAGTTATAGATAACCTCATGGGTTTGGTAAACCCAAATGATAAGGTTTATACTTTAGCATCGCAGATAATACACATAGCTCGTAGAGGATCTATGAATATTTTATTATTTATGTATTATTCATATATTATTTGTAGACTATTGAAATTTTAAATCAATAGTTTATGAGATAATTATTTAATATTTCATTATTTCAGGATTAACATAACTTAATATGAACAATAAAATCACTTAACAAAACAATAATAAATAACAAAATTTAAAGATTACTAGATGATTCTGGACATTTTAATATCTTGATTATATCATCGACAAATCTCACAATTGTCGCATCAAACTCGATCGGTCCCTTTGTTGGCCTATAGTGATATGTTCTCCGCCTAACCTTCAAATCTTCATCAGTTTTCAAGTCAAAGTTGTTGTATTTCACTTTTCCTTCAATATCAATCGATGGTGCACGAAACTCGATCTTAACCACCTTTTTGTTGTCGGTGTTGGGCAACAGATTATCCTATTTGGATGTTAGAACAGTGAGAGTAGTGGTGTTCTCAGGGAGCCAAAAATCAACAAGAGTTTTCACATCGTTGAAGTATAAAATTGACGGATACAAATATTGAGACATTCTAAGATGTTTTTTTAATAACATACAATAATTATTTATACAGATTTGAATTCATTATGGACCACACATAAATGTTGGTGCAATTACAATAGTACAAAAATGTTGGCAAAATCTCAATTGTGAAAATTCAAACTACCAGATATTTAATAGTCCGGCTAAATATTTGGTAAATGCACGATCTTTTAAAAATCCTAGTAATTTAACACTACCAAAATTTTCACCATTTTGAAAAAACTTCAATAATCAATTATGTTTTTAAAAAACATATATTTTTTGCGCATCGACTTTTTAATAAAAATGGATATCAGACTTTTATACTGCTCCACCATAATTTTCCATTCATACACATTTTTAACTTTAACTAACGACTTTTTGTACAATATTTTTAATTAAAAATTTGACAAAAGTATTCTTGATAGGCTATTTCTTAATGCACCATATATGCTTCTTAGACACCATGCGAAAAAATCCAAAAATGCCTCCAGTTTTTTGGAGATGCATCTCCGAACACACTCCAACACATGTCATTCTGAGTGGCGTCCTATAAGTTGGATTATTTTTATTTCGGAGATGTATCTCCGATTTTTTTTTGTAGTTACATTTCCATAACATAGACACATCGGTAACATAACCAAAAACATGTAATTTTCCAAAATAAAATTAAGATTCATAAAATAAAATTAGGATCACATAGATCATTTCAACATAAAATGCAACATTACTTTAATATCTAGGTGGATGCTTCAACATCTTCGCAATATCTTCGACCGATCTTGAAATCTTCGCTTTCAACTCGAACGAAACTTTTGTTTAAAAATGAAAAAACTAATTCCGCACAGCCCTTACATCTACCTGTGCTTGAGCTCAAATTTGTTGAACTCAATCTTCCCTTTATTGTCAATCGAAGGTGAACGATACTCGAGCTTCACAATCATTCAATTGTCATGTCGGTGGTTTCCAAAGTGGAGTTCTATATTTCCTGCTTCTTTCACACGTTAGTATCACAAAATCGCATCTTCTATTTGAACCATTATCAGACCTTCCAATAACCACACCAAATCCAAGTTTAGAGGCATCCATATGAATCCATTGAAGCATTTGATTATGAGATCCAAACTCTTGCTTGTTTTTAAATTAGTTCCCAACATCTACCACCTTCACAACAACACCTTGGACATTCAGAGAAATAACTTATTTTGGGAAAATATCAGGGTATTATATCTAATGAAAATATACCACAAAACAGTAAATAAGCGCTACTGGTGAAAAACGATCTGGAGAAATGAACACAAACTAGTTCTGAAAATACATCTCCGGAAAAGTTCATATTCGTTTCGGAGATATATTTTCAGACACAACGCTCGTTTTTTCAGACAAAATGCATGATTAATGTGAGCAATGCAGTGTGAAATAAATTATCTTTGTTTGAAATTCTATCTTCTTTTGCTCCCTTCGATTTGATGATTCACAAGATTGAAGATTTGGAGTGAAAAAAAGGATTGAGAATGAATGAGTTTTTGGTGAGGATTTCTGTTGAAAAACAACAATGACAACAATGATTGTGTGATTATGCAATTGTTTCTTTTATCAGATTATTCCGAAGATGCATCTCCGAAAATATCTAACATGTAAAGATGACAAGATATTTTAAAATCCAACCCAAATTTTCGGAGATGTGGCTTAGGAATTTCTACATAACCGATCAATTATCAATATATTTCTTGAAATGTTCCGGAGATGTATCTCCGGAATAAAAATAATCCAATTTATACAACGTCACTCAAAATGGTTTGTGTTGGGATGTATTCGGAGATAAATCTCTAAAAACTGGAGATATTTTTAGATTTTCGCGTGGTACTTACAAAACAGATATGATGCATTATGAAGTCATCTTTTTGATACCTAAAAAATTGGGAGGTATGCACATTTGAAAGGGTGGAAGACAAAATCTCTCAAATCTTGCAAAATTCGTGGCCCGGCCCATTTCACATCATCACTCTCCTCTTGCCCTACCTCCTTCTTCCGTTCGCAAAACCTCCACAACCACCACCATTCACTCGCAGTTCTCAAACCTTAATCCCAGCATCAAAACGACACCGTTTCAATCACCAAAACCATGATTCGCCTCTCAAAGCTAAAACCACTCTTACACTCAACAAACTCATCACTATCATCTTCTCCTCACCAACTCCTCCAACGCTGTTCCGTCAGCCGCACCGCAAAAGGAAAAGGCAAAGCGGGCCAAATCCTAAAACGTTCAAAAGTCACCGTCAAAAAAACCGGATCCGAACCCAAACCCGGAATCCCAACCGGTTCACGCGAGAAACAAGAAAAGGAGCGTCTCTACAATCAATGCATCGACGCACCAACTCCCCTCCGCCACCTAAAACCCAAACAACGCGAACGAGAAGCGGAACGCGAGAAATTAGGGTTAATAAGCAAAGACCGGCAGCGAGAAATCGATATGACGAAGAAGAAAAATCAGAAATTTAGGGTTTCTGAGAAGCCCTCGATCGTTGGAACACCGGGTTTGGATTATGTAACATTGGGTTTGGTTGATGCTGAGAAATTGCCGAAGTATGAATTAACTGCTGAAGATGGGAAGAGATTGGCGAAGGAGTATAGTAGGGTTTTGATGAGGAAGCATAGGGCAAGACAAGCTGCTGAAACGAACCTTTTGAGTTTGAAAAAAGAAGCGATTGAAGCTTTGCCTGAGAAGCTGAAAGAAGCTGCTTTGGTTCCTGATTTGTCTCCTTTTCCGGTGAATCGTTTTATGGCTACTCTTACTCCTCCTATTGAGGGTTATATTGAGAAGATTAGGGAAGCTGCTAATAGGATCAGTGGGAAGGAGAAGATTAGATAGATTGGTTGATGATCGGTTTGTCACAGGTCAGTGCTGGTTTTGTTTGAATTATAATTGAAATGGAAACAAATGGAATTTGAATTCATTGGATATGTTTTTGTTTCTGTTGAATCCTTTTGAATAAGATGGATTGAAACTGTCTCATGGATGAAATTTCATTGAGTATATCTTTGTTTGTACTAGTGCTGTCAAATGCCAGTTGTAGCATATCATAATTTGAATAAATTGCTGTTGTTGTGGCGCTGTAGATTGTAGCATGGCGGAGTTTGAACAGACTACTATTTTCTATCATTGACAACTCTGATTTGTATTGAATCTTTGTTTGGATAATGATTTATATTTTGTCGTTGATCGTGCTAAATTTATTCCATTTGATTTTGTGCTACCTGTTTCATTATTGCTTCCGGTATTATTTGATATTTAAACATGCCTTGAAAAAGAGTGAGGTTGATAAAAGTAAATTAACCCCATTGTATGATTTTGAAACGAAAAAGTATATAGTGAGAATGGTATGTTTGGCACTTGATGAATAATGCAATTGCAAGATATTGTCTTCAAAGAAAATTATGATTATTCGTCAGTTGGAACAAACTGGACAGAATGCCATGAATTCACTGCATTCTTCAAGTTGGAAGTTGTTAGATATGGATCAAACAGTTCATACCTTCAGCCTGGTAAATCATTTTTAAAAAACACTCAAAATGTGACTTGTTTGATCTTGATCCAATGGTTCTTATTGAAGGACTGCAATATACGACTAAGTGATAGATGAATCCATTTCTGAACAAACCGGGTGGAATTTGTCTCTTCAATTTTCTGGAACATAGGATAGAGTAGTGTCATTTGCAGTATTTTTTGTTTGTAATAGAAATTTTACTCAATAGTATCTAATTCATGACACTGGCATGTTGTTCATTGGTTAGGGGATTTTGTGGCGAGTAGTATGAAATTAGCTGAAAGCACCGTAACTTTGTCTCAAATGAAATTCACTAAAGGCTTGGAGTTTGTTTAGGCTTTTTTTGCTTTTAAATTTCATGTTTGCATGTGTTTCTAAATTTTTGGTTTGTCCGTATCATTGTCAAGCAAAATTTTTTATGAGTTTAAAATTTAGAAACAGGCTTTTATGTACACATTCTATTGCTACTTCTATGTGCATATTGTATTGCCGTTTCTATGTACATATTGTATACCTTATATACCAATAGTAATTGTCATTCAAATGCCTTCTATGTTAGCTATACTGTTAGGATTGAAGCTACGTCAAAATCATGTTCTAAAGAATATTAGGGTCATTAACAATGTTAAGAATTGAACTGTTTTATTCTCATGTGACTGGGAATAGGTCAATCATCTATTTTGAGATAAATGATGAACGCTTGATGATAACTCTATCAATTGATTTGTTTGAATAACAGGTTTGCCTTGTAGTTGCCGAAGCACTTTTCTTTTAATAGGCAGCAAGCCCTCTATCAATCAAATTTCATTTGATGGGGCCAGAATCTGAGTTAGCGGAGCTTTTTGAAGAGAGTAAAATACATTCAACAGAATGACAGTTTAAAGTAATAATTCATGAACATCTATTCTTTCGTTATTTCTCCTTTTGATAGCAAATCAGGAATGATGTGAATGAACAAATCATTTTGGTTGGTACAGAGTTTGTGTTGTCTTGAAATTTTAAAGTTGATGTTCCGTCTTGCCGGCAGTAACAGCTTGGCAGCATGAAATAGATGTGTTTTGTAACAAGCATTTTTCGTTTGTTTTCAAAGTATGCGATTAAGTGGGCAATCTAATCTTTAAACACTGCGAGTGGATGTTCTATCTTTTGTTTAAGTGGTTAAACAAAACAGGAAATAAAATATAAAACAAATTATTTGACCTTCTATCTTTTGAAGGTGTTTATCTCTAACCTATATATATATTCATGTATGTATTAATACTATGATCTATCAACTCCTCTCATTCAGTACTCGAATTTCTACTCAAATATTGACAGCCATTTGTAGTCAGTGAAAAAAGTCGAATGATTATATTTCTACATTAAGGAACTTAAGTCGAGTCATTTTTGTTGATTGGTTCCATTTTAATGATTGCAGCTGAGAATTAATGCTGTTGCATATCAAAGATTAAATGAGTTAAATCAAAAACAAACTTATACCAGTTCATTTTCATTCAACCATTTTAATTCACTAATTGCAACAACATATTTTTTTTATAGATAAAATTAGACTTATTTTCTTTTAATTTCTTTTTTAATTTCTAGTGAAACAAGACATCTTTAAAGTAATGTCTTTAAAATATATATTTTACTCTCTCCGTTCCTTTTTAATTGTCATTTGTAAAATTTAAGATAGTATTAATTATATTTTTATCAAAACTACTCTTAGATAATTATTACAGAGAAAAAAAAAAGTAAAATAAATGTCATTAAGGGTAATATAGGTAAAAGAAGAATTACAATTTAAAAAATAATAATAATAATTAATTTTTTTAATATTTGTAAAAAAGTTAAAAAATATTAAAGAAGGAACGGAATAAGTAAGTATATTTTTATGTATTACATATAACAGGTTGCATATCAAAAGGGTGTGGATATAACAGGTTGCATATCAAAAGGGTGTGGATGTGGTATTTTCCTAAGTTTTTAGTTGGTTTATGATCTTAGAATAACTAATACGTACTTTAAAAAGAGAGACGAGCATTTTATCACGCAAAAAGAATAAGGTGAAATGATAAATTTATTTTCTTAGAAGAAAATTAAATAAAGACGATTAGTTTGAACCATAAAGTCTTGGTTCTAAAGATATGGAATTGTAGTGATGGATTGATTTATGTGTAAAAGTATTGTAGTGATGGATTGATTTATGTGGAAAAATTTAATCTTGATAAAATTATTTGAAAGATATTAAAAAGGCAATGAATGAAGGAAGAACCCAGATTTTTTTAGAGTTAGAGAAAGTATAAGTTTGTTTTGGGAAGAAAAAGAAAGACAACAAATTTGAATTAAGGGATGTTTGTTAAAAAGGCAAAGAAGAGAAAATATTGGTCTAAAAAATATTATAAAAGATACATGGAAGAAGTATATCCAAAATATATGTAACTATAGATCAAAGATCTTTCTGAACTCTAATCGATAAAACATTAAAGAATATAATCAAAATTTTATCATTGTCGTCTGATAAAAAAATGAGTTAAAAGGGTTGAAAAATAATGATTAATAGGAACAAATAAAATACATATTAAAGTATGGAAAAATTGATTTTTTTTTAATGAAAATAAGCATGTCATATCATATGATTGAAGAAGAAACACTTCAATTAGAATCTATACCAACAAAGAGATGCAGACATAAAGAATATTGGAAAGAATGATTAAACAAAAACATAAAAATGAGAATATAATCAATTTAATTTTATATTTGAGAGGTTGATCATGAAAATAATATATTTACATGTGATGGAGCGGTATAAATTGGATCAACAAAATTTTCATTTAGTTGTATTGATTTGAAGAAGTCGTGTGATAGTGTTTAGACACATGATAAAAAGACGTGTATTTTCCCATAGCACTAATAAGATTGTATATACCCAAAGTACTTGACTATTTACTTTATGGTTGGATCTACATCCAATAACTAACATTGAAATTGAAATGTATGTTTTTTTAGCAATTTATACAATACTATCTAGAGAGTAGAAACTTTTTAAATTTATAGGTAAAAGTTGCAGTTCATCTTATACCATAATTTCACAATTTAAATATATTTGATCTTAGTTCTCAAAACAACAAAGAAAAGAAGAAAACGTAAACCATCAAATCTTGATGCTAAAAATTGAGGAGATAGTGTTTTGTGTATACAAAATATCGCTCAAATTGATGAAAGAATTTTATCAGACATTTTGGATCGTAAAGAATTAATACAAAAATAAATTAAGTGACAAGAAATAAATATATTGCAAGTAAGACAAGATAAGATAAATTTATAAATAACATATTCATCTATAATAAAAAAAATTTATGAAATCTAAACATTTGGACATGTAAAGAAAAGATGAATAATATATGATTCGGAAAATAGTCAAACTGTTAGAAGTAGATGGAAATTATTAAAAATGTTATTAAAAGATTAACCGCTAGAAATATATGAAAATAAAAATAAAAATTAAGAAAAAAATTATTAAAAAAGATATTAAGATTAATGATTAGAATAAGTCCATGACTTTGACTTTTTGTATAATATTGTGACATAATTTAATGTATGTAACCACCTCTACGTATTAAAAATATAAAAAATCTACCTAATAATAATATAAAAAATTTATGTAGTTGTTTAGTCTCTTACTTTAATTCAAAACAAAAAAATTGTTGCTTATGATAAGTAGGTTGGAGTTTAAGTTCTGGCCTAAAAACTTGCAAAAATTCTAATATGACTAACATAAGTAAAATTATAGAACCAAAATAGAACCAAAAAAAACAATTATCAAAACTAGGAGAAATTGTATTACCTATACAGAGAGGAAGAAACTGAGATTCAGCTGAAAATTCCATATCAACTCTGGCATGCTCCAACACCAAAAACTCATCAACAACTTCAACACCAAAAACTCATCAACAACTTCAACAATCAAAGTTTCAGAAGAATAACCCAAAAAATAATCATAATTCTTAAACCCTTGGACAGAATAATCAAACAAATTCCAAACACAGAGTTATCGTAACAACCTAACATTATTGAGCATTGAAATTGATCATAATACCATAACCATATCTCACAGTACAAGATAAAAATCAAAAGACTTCAACAATTAAAACCTCTAAACATTACATATGATTCACATCATCATCATCATATAATAAAATTTAAACAAAAAAAAACTTAAATCTTATCAATATCCTCATCCTCAAACTCAATGTAATCATTCCCATCTCCATCATCTTCCTCATCAAGTCCACCGCCAATCCCTTCATTAAGCCTCGTATTATCCGGCAGCTCCCCATACGCCTTAAGCAGCCTCGCCTCATCCGGCATATACTTCAGAATAACATCCGCCTTATCGTCCTGATAATCACGAAGTCCGACGAGAATAATATCCCCGGCAGCGATCCAAACTTTCTTGTGCATCTTCCCACGGATATGACAGAGACGCTTTGTTCCGTCGATGCACATGGCTTCGCATCGACCGTTACCGAGCATGCGGAGGACCTGAGCGTATTCTTGGCCGTCTTCTTTGAAGACGAGCTCTCGTTTCTCGTCGTCGGCTTCGTTCTTTCCTCGCTTGCGATTCTTTCCTCCCTTTCCCTTGTTCTTCGGCATGGTTGATCGATTCTCTTTCTTGTTCTCTGTGTTTGGAGGAAACCCTAGGTTTTTGAGAGTTGTGGATTTGTGATTTTGGGGATTTTGTGTGTGATGAATAAAGCTAGGGTAAATGTGTATGCGTGTGCGTGTGGAATTGAAACGAGTGGAGTGGGTCAGTTTTTTTAAAAGGACGATTTTGACCCTACTTCTTTGCTCAAATCTGCTTGTTGAAAACTTGAAACGAGTGATTATTTAATTTAATCTATAATTAATGGCTTATAGTTTACTTGATCTGCAAGTAAAATAACCAAAAATATTAAATTGTTATACATCTGGTAATTATTTTAAAATAAAATGGATAATGCACTTCATTGTATATTAATTTTATACAATCACCCTTTTATAATATTGAATTTTTTAGATTATGATAAAGTGATATATTTTTATTTAATGATATTAAACTATTATTTTAGAGTTTTTTTAATTTTTATCTTTATTTATTTTAAATTATTTATGTCTTTAAAATACCAATGTAGTATTCATTGTATTTTAATTCATTCCACTACCTATTATTAAAAACATTATTTTATAAATATATTTATTTTATTATTAAAATCAAAATAATTAATTATTATTTTAAAAAGTGTGAACATCTAAAAAAGACACCTATAAGACGTAGAGAATAATCTTTTCTACGATATTTGCTATATTTTATACTATTTTAAATAAATTAATACAAAATTTATAAATACAAGTTGGTTTTTATAACTTAACTTTATTTTAAAAATTGTAATTTTAAAAATGTTTTTTTTAAATTTTTGTAATAATTCTAAATTTACTTTAAATTAAAATTGTAATTTTGAAGTAATTAAAATATTTATCATTAAATATTTTAACATTTAACTTAAAATTGTTGCAATCAAAATCAAAATCACTTAGCTTTAAAATGTTGTAATCATAATACTGTGTATAACCCTATTATCTTCTGTTAGTTGTAGGAGAATGAGTCATACCATGATTCTTTGAAAAATAGATAGTCAATAGTGTTTAGTCATAGGGGACGAATACTACCTATATAGTTTTCTATAGTATAGACCCAAAAGGTCCCTATATATGCTTCTCATCATCGTGGGCAAGCTCCAACCTTTACAAACTGTTATAGACCTATTAAGGCCTCTGAGTATCCCTGCCCTTGTAGGGGTAACATGCACACCTTTACTTTTTGACTAGTACAGTGGCGCCCACTATGGGGCCATGGTAAAACTAATCGGGTCACACCTTATTCACTACAATCACCATACTCACCATTATCCTCCGTTCCTACACCTAGCCATCCTTGACCATGGTTAACATGGGAGCTCAATCCATTACACTAGAGGGTACCAGCGGTAGCGATGATATTGACGCCTTGGAGTGGATGTGTGTCGTCATGGACGAACTACGTCATCAAAATCAGACACTGCAAGATAATGTCCACAACATTAAATAACGCTAGCAAGAGTATAATCCCCTAGAGAAGATGGAAGTGTCGGATCCCCAGTCACTCTCATACGAAATATGGGATGTGCATGTCCTTGAAGGATTCAAATCTCTCACTTTGGTCAAGTTTGATGCGTGTAGTGATCCTTATGAACAAGTCGCCTCCATCAACACACAGATGGTCATCATTTGAGCGTCTGACTCCCTAAAGTATAAGCTATTGTCTGGCACCTTCAGGATGCTGCCCCGCTATGATATATGGTCTACCCCGAGCCTTCATCGCCAGCTATCAAGACCTGGTAAGGAAACTTATGCATCAGTTCGCTGCAAATTATCATGGGAAAATGAAGCAACCATCAGGGTCGTTCAGAGTCACCGGGGGAATATCTCGCCCGGTTAAATGAAGCAACCATCAGAGTTGTTCCTTAAAACCATGAAATGTTTGTGGGCGCGTTCCAGAATGGGACAAAGGCGAGACACTTCAATGAGTCTCTCACCTAGAAGCCCACACATTCTCTAGGATTAGTCGTTACCAGAGCAGAATATGCTACATAAAAGGCGAGGAGAGCAACGCCGAGAAGAAGACGCGAGATGTCAAAGAGTATGTCCCCAATGCCGAATGTTAACACTACCACAGGAAGAGTAATTATTCCCCTCATCAAAGATAAGACTGCATTCATTAGGGTAGGTAAGACGGCGTAAAGCTTCACGCCTCTAAACACCCATCGTGAACAGATCTGGCGTGAGGTTCTTCACCTGCACAACATCTTCACGCCTCTAGATCCCACAGGAAGAGTAATGTAACACCCGAGGCCGAAAAGGGCGGAGAGTGGTTACATGTAACACCCGAGGGCGATGGAGTGGTTGTCGATGCACGAGGCATGACAATGAGATACTCCTAGCAGCTTCTAGGGAAAAACCAAATTCACATCGGAATGAGAGGGATTTTGAGGCTATGCAGGTATGAGACTGCATGCTTGAAGGAAGGAATATAAGGATTCATTGGTACTACCTATACCAACAAAATGCATCTTATTTTCGGTAGCCTAACAAATAAGAATTCCATATTTAAGCGTGCTTGACTTGGAGTAGTATTTGGATGGGGGACCTTCTGGGAAGTTTCCCGAAAAGCGTGTGAGTGGAGAAAAAATATGCTGAAAAGACTCGTGTTGATTTGTGGGGCCAGTCGATAATCCTGAAAGTATTTGGGGGCATTACAAATGGTATCGGAGCAGACCTCTCCCGGTACGATGTGGTTCGGGGACGAACCAAGCGAAAGCTGGTGGACATGTAACACCCAAGACCGAAGAGGACGGGGAATGGTTACATGTAACACCCGAGGGCGAGGGAGTGGTTGTCCATGCACGAGGCATGATAATGAGACACTCCTAGCATCGGAATGAGAGGAATCCTGAGGTTGTGCAAGTATGAGACTGCATGCTTGAAGGAGGGCATATAAGGATTCATTGGTACTACCTATATCAATAAGATGCATCTTCTTTTAGGTAGCCTAACAAATAAGAACTTCATAGTTAAGTGTGCTTGACTTAGAGTAGTATTTGGATGGGGGACCTTCTAGGAAGTTTCCCGGAAAGCATGTGAGTGGGGAAAAAACTTGCTGAAAAGACTCGTGTTGGTTTGTGGGGTCAATCCTAAAAGCAGCCTGGGGCATTACAAGTAATAGATCTTGAACAAGGTAGATTGTGCAAGTTTCTTAGATTCAAGGGATACCACAGTGAGGATTGTTATTAACTCAAGAAATAAATTGAGAGGCTGATCCAACATACAAGTCTAACTCTGAGAGCGAGATGACGTGGGAAGCCACAGGCCCGACAAAGAAATAGAGGCATCCTAATGCAGCAGTAAAGATGTGTGCAACATACTCAATACTACAACTGGAGGATTCGTCGGGGTGGGGAGACTACCTTCACTTGTAGAAGGTGCGCTAATTGAATTCTTAATATAGAAGACCTCCTCGTGCTGAAGGCAAAGATGAGACAAAAGTGATAGAAGCCATAATTGCCTTCTCTAAGAAAGATGCAACCGACACCCACCCTCATAATGATGACCCCATGGTCATCGTTGTCATATGCAATGGATGAGAGTATGAGTGTTCACAGTGCAGTTTAGGCGGTTTTGACGCGAAAAATCATCTGAACCGCGAGAGAAAAACATGCGGTTTGGTTTGGTTCGGTTGACTTTTAGAAATAAAATTGAACCAAACCAATGCAGTTTGGTTTAGTTTGGTTTTTTACAAAAAAAAATATTAAACCATACAAACACATATAGATTACAGCATAACTTTGTATTTCTTCATTCATACACTACCAAATGACAACAAAACTCATTATATTTGGACAACAACTTCCCATTTAACATGTAGAAATCAGATTAGACAAAATTGGAATAATAAACATAAAACAATAGCATAAAACAATATCAAAACATTATAATGACAAAAAAAATAGAGGAAATGAGAGATTGGTGAAGATAAAAAAGAAAGAACAAAAGATATGAGATATTAGAGAGAAAGAGGTGCGATAAAAACTAAATTAAAAGAAAGAACAATAACATAAAAACGAAAGGGTGAAAAAGAAAGAATATAAGTGAGTAGAGAAGAAAAGGCGAGATGTATCTGACGAAGAAGACGCAATACTGCTATGAGAGATTTGAGAAGGCTGAAATTGAAACCTTAAGTGCGAGGAAGAGAAAATTGTTTGTAATCGTAAGGCTATGGCATAATAGGTTTAGGTTTGGGTTGGATGTGAATTAAGTGAAATTTGGATTGTAACATAATGCAGTCTGATTCGGTTTTCAAAATACAAACCGCAAACCGAACCGAACCGTGCGATTTTGTTAAAATATGACCCAAACACATCCTAACCAAATGCGGTTTTTTGCGGTTTTTGGTTTTGTTTGATTTGGTTTTTGGTTTTCTATTAGGCTGTTTCGGTTTTGAACACCCATAAACGGGAGTCCTTGTAGACCAAGGAAGTCTGCAAATATTATGTATTATGAGGAATTTGAGAGACTCCTCATCAACTTGGAGCACTTAAAACTCTTCAAGGGCTCGTTGGGTAGGTTCTCTATGGACCAAGTGCAAGTAAAAAGATACATCACATGAAAAACCACATTCAGAGAGCATGACCAAGCCAAAGAAATTAAAGTCAGGTATTTGGTTATTGATGTCCCCTGTTTTTACAATATGATTATAGGGCCACCAACTTTTAACCAGTTGGGCACCGCTTTGTCCACGTTGTATTTATGCATAAAGTATTTTCTCGCTGATGGGCGAGTGGGGTTTATCCAAGGGGATCAGGAGATCTCCAGAAAATGTTATGTAAAGAGCCTCAAGATAGAAAGGGTATGCACTTTAGGGGTAAAAGCTAGGAGAGTGGGTTCAAGAATAAAGCCGTCGGGAGGAATCGGCAAAGGTGATGTGATTCCTCTTCCAACCAGTGAGGATACCGAGGATTGAAGACCTAGTTTTTTAGTAATGGATCCAATTTTCAATGTTTTTTTCTCGTGTGGTCGAGGTTTGACTACTATTTTGGGGTGTTTGATGTAATTAATTAATTATGGTGGATTCTTATGATGATGAAATAATAATTAATTTAATTTGCATAATTGTAAGTGTTGAATTATGATTATGTGTTTGAGTTGTTATATTGTGAATACAATTATATGTTGTGAATGTAATTGTATATGTTTTCAGAAGTGGGAACTAATGTGAATGATATATTGCATGTTGTTTATGATTAGAAGTGGAACCATAATTGTTACTTAACTCTACAACTCTACAACTCATGAATGTATATAATGCAACTTAACTCTATCAATTTTCATCGCGGTCCCCTCTTTGAACCGGACTCAGAACTCAATTATTACTTCTTTATGGCCACTAACCATGAAACTTAACAATGGTCATTATCAATCAATTGATTTCAACTCAACATAAACTCAACCATTCCATGCATAATAATTGTCAATTCAATAAAATGCATTGATTCACATCAAACAGAATCAAATAACCTCATTCAGTACCTAACAGTACCAATTAATCATCAAAACAATATAATTCGTTGTCACAAAATTACTCGAAAATAAATCAGTTTTTCCCTATCATTTTCGTTGAGCAAAATTTCACCGAGCGTAACTCTTGCTCGCTAAGCGTGACTCACACAAAACCAAAAAACCAGAAATAGACATCTTAGTGAGCAAGACCTCCTAGCACTTAGCGAGCCCCCGACTATGCTGAGTGTGATAGCCCATAACAACAATATCAACAGTGCAATTTTCCACCATTTAAGCCCTATCAAAGCTTTGATTTTGACCCTAATCACACGATATTCAATCATACATGTTGATACAGTTTTAAAAACAATCAAATAGGCACATATTAACATATATTACATCGATTTGATTAACATTCATCATCATCTTCAACAGTTTCAACACAACCAACAAGAACAACAAATTTCAGAATTTAACTAGATAAATTCATATGAATTTGACATGCAATCGGTATATGAAATTAACATCAAACACATAATTTTGAAAGAGTTTTGATAAAAACTCATCTCAAGCTTTAAGCCATTCAACAACGGTGAAAAGGGAAAACCCCAAAGGAGGAAGATAAGGAACACTCTCTATCCTCCTTGCTTAAGCACCAACACATGAATAGCGCCCCTTCAAAACCCTAGCTCAAACTCTTACCCAATTTCACGTACTACAAACTAAACAAATTTTCTTCTCAATTCTCTATTTAAATAAATCTAAATAAAACCTAATTATTTGTTTCTCATATTACTCATGATACCATCAGTTCTCGTTAATTACTCACACGCCCCAAAACTCTACTAAAATCCTAATTTCTACCCCCACACTTTATTTTCTCAAATTAAATTAAATTAATTAAAATTAAATAAAAATATCATTTTATTTCTAAAGGGTGTGTTCTCTCATCTTAGGTAATCTACCCCCAAACACATAACATAAAATAATTCACCAACACATCACAAATTTAATTAAAATAGCATAATTAATTAAATATGAAAAACAGGGTGTTACATCGAGAGCTTCATATTGGTTTTAAGATGGAGAAGTCGGAAACTCTTTTTTGAATCAATCTGGTCCATGGCTTCGATCAACAAATGGTTCCATAGAAGAAATGAATGTGGCACAATTTCGATACATAAAGAAATATTTTTTAAAGGCTTATTCAGTCAATAAGCCAACATCTTTTGGGGTTAGCAGAGCGTGTCTAGTACCTTTGACTCGTCTATCTTCGATTTGTCTTGCTAAATTAGACGGAATAGTAACATTCAGAGAGGGTTCAAAAGTGGCATTAAAGCAAAGTTGCAAATTTTCATATATGACCTGAAATTAGGAGATTTTCGTCATAACTGGATATGTTTTTGAGTTCTAAGGAAGAAAGTCCTAAATATTCATAGAGGCAACCCATAATCAATCTGCTAAGACAAAAAAGTTTCCCCTCGTGAAGTTGGGTTTCTAGAAAGATGTACCTCTTAGCTACCTGGAGAGAACTATAACAAAAAATGAAGTGGGATAACCAGAGGGTAAGGAAGGCAATGTGCTTGTAGTCAAAGACTTCCTAGGTTTGGTCATGACGGTCTTTAATGTATGCATGGAATCTAAGTTTGGTTTTGTTCTTGAGTAAGGGGTTGAAAGTTTCTCCAGTTGGTCAAAGACCACTAATAGCGGCGACATTGAAAATTGTAACACCCGAGGCCGAAGTAGGCGGTGAATGGATGTAACACTCAAGGCCGAAGAGGGAGGAATGTGGTTACTGAATTCACATCGGAATGAGAGGGATCCGAAGGCTGTACAGGTATGTATGCATGGTTGAAGGAAGACTTATAAGGATTGATGGTTACTATATATACCAACAAGATGCATCTTCTTTTTGGTATCCTAAAAAATAAGAACTCCATAGTTAAGCGTGCTTGACATGGAGTAGTATTTGGATGGGTGGCCTTCTGAGAAGTTTCCTAAAAAGCGTGTGAGTAAGGATAAAGCATGCTGAAAAGGTCCGATTTAGTTTGTAGGGTCAGTCGGTAATCTTGAAAGCAGTATGAGGTGTTACAAATGGTATCAGAAGCAGACCTCTCCCGGTACGATGTGGTTAAAGGACGAACCAAGCGGAAGTTGGTGGGCATGTAACACCCGAGGCTGGAGAGGGCGAAGAATGGATGTAACACCCGATACCGAAGAGGGTGGAGAATGGTCACTTAATTCACATCAGAGTGAGAGGGATTAGGAGGTTGTGCGGGTATTGGACTGCATGGTTAAAGGAAGGCTTATAAGGATTTATGGGTACTACCTATTATCACATCTCGAAATAATTCGACCCCTCGCGATGATCGCAGAAAAATAGTTCAAACAGAGTCGCCACCGAACTTTATTCATTCCAATGAAGGAATACGAAAATATCGATAAAATCTTTGAAAATAGAATAATGGTCATTGCAACTATATTCGGGTTCGATAGTCGATTACGCAAGGGGAAGGTATTAGCACCACTCACGTCCGTAGTACTCAACGAGAACCTTTTAGTCTAATTTGCGGTTTGAATGTTAGCTAATGTTATTTGTTTTCTTCGAGTGAATAAAAGATTGAAAGGAGAAAAAGTGTGGAAACCTCAAAAGAGGAAAGTGGGAGGTTTTTTATTAGTGTGCTCGCCAAGATCTCGCAATCTCGTGCCTACATATCCTTATAGTGCAATAAGGAAATCAGAGCATTCGTAGTTCGGGGAACTACGGTTTGTTGGTGTCTTTTAATGAAAAACTGTTTAGATGGCGTTCTAAAGGCTAAACATTGGCTTGTCTACTCTCGAAGGAGGCTTAAACACTAGTTTATTATGCACGTTAGAAGGAATTGAATATTGTTTTTCTGAAAAGAGTTAAGTTATTGGTCGCACGTGGGCGAGAAATTAAGTTTAGTGTATTTGGTATTTTGAAGGAACGACAAAAAGTTGAGCAATATGGCACACACCAATCATTCAATTATTCGAGGAATAATAAGATGAACGCCTCCTATTCCCTTTTCGTTCAAATTATTATTGAAAGTTGTTTGTGAAAATCGAATATGCGCGGTAGTGAGGCGAGCGCCTCCCACTTGCTTATTCAAGGAATAACGAGGTGAGCATCACCCATTCCTTTATCCAATTTTATTTAAAGTATTTAATCGGAAGACGAAAATTTGAACAATATGGTGAACGCTAATCATTCAATTATTAGAGAGATAGTGAGGCGAACGCCTACCATTCTCTTTTTCATCCAAAGTTTAAATTATAAAAAGAAAGTTCTTAGAAGTTATATTAATTTGGAAAAATGACTTGAATTCGCATTGATATGGACTTAATCGGGTTTAGAGAAAAAATTGCTTGGTATTAGACCAAGATTTTTAGAATGGAGTCATAGTTACCTCAACTTTATCGTACACTTACTCATTTAAATTTGCGATAAACAAATGAGTAAATAATAATCAAACATAACATAAATAATGAAAATAATTTACTTCTAAAATCATCGCTTATTTATTTAATCTCAATACATATTTATTTAGTTGATTAATGTTAATCCAAATAAATAAAAGAGTAATTAAAATAAATTAAATAGATAAGCAAGGAAAGGAAAAAAAAGTATTTTGATTCATGTTATTTTTAATCATCACTTAAATGTTGATTAGTATCAATCTTATATAAAATGGTAAGCAAATCAAATAAATAAATTATAAGGAACAGGCCCAATGGCCCAATTTCAAAAGAAGAAGTAGCAGGTACGAGGGTGTAGGAAGCAAGACATGGGATAGACATGGGATTTTGAAAATATATTTTATGTTGATCAAATACCTTTTATCTTAGTATTTTTGAAAGGTTAATTTTAATGGTCATTTTGTCTTTTTAGATTAACAATTATACATCAAATAAACTAAAAAATAAAGTAATAAAAAAGGTAAAAGAAATAATAAAAGGGAGGGAGAACACATCACACTAGCAATGTAAGAGGTAAAAGAATTAAAAAAAATTAAAGGAGATAAAAGAAAGAAAAAAAAAAGCAATAATAACAAAATAATAAATAAAAATTTTATACAAAAGACAAAAATATGCTGAAAATTTATTTCTTTTGTTAGCAATTTAAATCAAAAGGTGTAGTTAGGAAAATGCTCTAGGCCCAAAGAAGGGAGCCTCATAAGAATGCATTGAGCAATTATGAGGTGTGAGAGAGACTTCATCTTCTCCAACCTCATATTTGGTTATTATTCACGTAATAACAAAATGAAAGAAAATGGATTCCAACGAAAACGTAAAAACACCATAATTTTCTCAAATTTTCACGTAATTAATCAAATAAGTAATGAAATTTTATTTACTTGATCTCACGAACACAGTGGTATATTCAAAATCAGCAAATAAACAACAAAAAAAATTCAAAAATCAACAAAAATGCAGCAACATATTTTTGTTTGACTTGACCATTTTATCCACCTTAATGATAAACGAATTATGAATTCATGCTCGGGGTGATGTTGGGAAGTTATTGAATATATTATTTATGTAAAACAAACATCAATTTTCATTTGACCCTTTTTGTTCATGGAGGTTCAAGAACACTTTAAGCTCTTGATTTTGAAATCAATAGAGTCTTCATACAAATTGTGATTACTAAGGTACTAAATAAATAAAATAAGAATAAAAATACAATAGTGTTAAATAAAGAATAAATATAAGAGTTATTTAAACAACAACGAATCACTTTTACTTATGGAGGTTCAAGAACGCTTTTCAACTCTTGATTTAAAATCAATTGAATTTCCATGCAAAGTGATGATGATTAATGTACTAAATAAATAAAACAAGAGTAAAAATGCAATAGTATTAAATAAAGAACAAACATAAGAGTCTACCTATTCAATAAAAAGAAAGAAATGACTTGAAAGAAAATGAAGAGAGTTTTGACTTAATTTTTGTTAATGATTTGTGGTGTCATTTGTGAATGGAATGATGTTTATTTATACGCTCTAGAAATGATAGTTTAGGAATTATGCAAAGAGTGTGAGTGCCTTCTAGAAACTTATTTAATTAAATAGTGAATAATGATGTAATATATGCATGAAATAATAATGTAATATATGCATGTAATAATGATGTAATAAATAAGAGATATTTTGGACCTTCTAGAAACATTGATTTTTATTTTATGATGCATGAAAATGATTAATAAAATTCAAATGGATATTCTGATGATAAATCAAATGATCATGAATTTATTTTTTCAATATGTAAAATGGAAAAATGCAATTTTAGTCAATTTCTTCAACATGTAAAATGTAGACTTTTTTTATTATAACGCATATATGCATGATTATGGTGACTATATTTTATGATAAAAATGCACATGGCTAAAAAATATATACAGATGAATTTGAAATACTCAGACAAAATTGGGATATGACACATATACCAAGAAGATGCATCTTATTTTCGATAACTTAACAAATAAGAAATCTATAGTTAAGTGTGTTTGACTTGGAGTAGTATTTGGATGGATAACCTTCTAAGAAATTTCCCGAAAAACGTGTGAGTGAGGACAAAACATGCTGAAAAAACTTGTGTTGGCTAATGGGGTCAGTCGGTAATCCTGAAAGCAGTCTGAGGCGTTACAAAAAGAGTAGGGGTTATCATTCCACAATGAAGCTGAAATGTGTTAGTCGAACCTTCTCATATATAAAGGACATATATAAGCATGTTACTGTTATATCTTGGTCCAACTCTTGATAGTTGAATCAAGTCAAAAATGTCTTCCCATATATATATATATATATATATATATATATATATATATATATATATATATATATATATATATATATATATATATATATATATATATATATATATATATATATATATATATATATATATATATATATATATATATATATATATATATATATGCATGTTTCCATGAACCCCAATTTAAAGCTCTCGTCCTCAAAAGCACGAGTTTTACAATAAGATAAACAGGGGAATAAATGTTCCAGTTTATTGGGCTTCATAGAGGATTTGGGTAAAGGACCTAGAAATGCATGAATCTTATCTGAAATAGAGAAGGGAATCGATATCTGAGAAGCCCAAATTAGGTTTTTTTTTTCCTTTCTTCATTGGTGGTTCATGAACGTAAGTATGATCATTAGAGTAGCTGAGACCTTGAATATCAGCAACAAAAGGGATTGGAAGTTGTTTTTCTATACTAGAAGAAGAAGTCATTTTTAGAAATTAAAATGAAGATAAAGTGGAGATGGGTGTTGTAGAAAATAAGGGTTCTTAAGATTCAGAATAGAAAGAAAAATGGTAAAGGATTAAAGAAGTGAAAAAGATGTTATATAGCTTTTGGAGTGATACTTTTTAGTTTTTCCCCCCTAAAAAATAAAAACACATACATTTTTATTTTTATGACTTAAATCATTACTAATTAATAATTTTATTTTTTAATTATTACGTTTAATTTATGTGGTCAATGATGGCCTTGGAAATCGGATCCATGATGGCTGACATTCGCACGATTGTAGACGTGACGACTAAGTGTAGGGAGTCATGATAATGGTGACGTATGCAGAATGGCTTGAATAATGTTGTGAATTTACTGGGAAAAGTCAGTTTTCTTCCATATTGCAAATATAATCGAAAATATTTTTGGGGGAGCATTTGTTAACCTAAGAATTTTTCCTGAGCATTTCGACGTGAGATCCGAGATGTATAAAAAATGCTAAGGGCAAATAGTTAAGTCTTGATTTCGACATCAAGAGAACTTCTCACAAATTTGACATATAGACTTTTCGGCATATAGGATCAAACAACTTGAAGACGCTTTCGACAACAGGAATTGTTTGAAGCAATTAAAAAACCAAAGATACGTGGAAACTCATTAGAAGACAAAAGTGTGCGTCGCATGATACGTGTCGAATGCTAGAGAGATAATCGTTGTCGATATTTGTTGATGTAACTAGTATATAAGTAATTTTCTCTTTTGTGATTGGGATTCACATTTCATTTTATTTTCTGTAGAATTCACACATCTGAGTCACAAAGATAAATAATTTATGAGAAATGTATGAACTTGGGTCTCACTCTTAATTTCAAACATCCATTACTAAATTGATTTACTTTTGTAGTTTTTCTTTATTTTCTTTGTCCATTCAATCACTTATGCATTTATTTATTTCAACTTTTATCCAATTGTTCTAAATTCAAATATAAAACCTTACAACACTATCACCATTTTTCAAACATTTCACACAAAATGTCCTTAGAATGAAACCACTTTGATGCTCAATAATGATTCGCT
This sequence comes from Lathyrus oleraceus, assembly GCF_024323335.1. NCBI lineage: Eukaryota > Viridiplantae > Streptophyta > Magnoliopsida > Fabales > Fabaceae > Lathyrus > Lathyrus oleraceus. The sequence continues at coordinate 448,321,196 of NC_066582.1, read as the reverse complement.
TACTAAAAATACTAGTAAACACAACAACAACAAAGAAATTAAAATATTCACACTTCAATTAAAGACAAACGTCATACAAAATCATCTCATCATAAAAATATTTTTTTTTTGGATTATTACTCTAATACCGTAACATATGAAAATATTATGTTGTTACAATCAACAAGATTAAAGAGAGACCTATACTATGAACTTCTTATGCAATGCAAATTAACAAGAGGAGATAAATGATCCATTTGTCTAACACCTCTAAAACAATTAAAAAATCTCATATATTTACCATTAATGATGAGAGACAGCTTAATAGGGTCAAGAATGACATATATTCAGCTACAAAAACCATTATTAAAGCCAAAAGCCTCTCGGACATGTACGAGAAAGTCACAATTATAGTGTTAAAAGATTTCTTGATATCATTTTGAGAGCAAGATTTCCTAGAACTTTTGGTCAAGAATATTAGTATCTTTATGCTAATGCATTTATCTATAGTTCTTCCTTAAATGAAACCACTTTGACGCTCAATAATGATTTAAGGAGTCAGAATTGCCAATTTGTCAGGAATTATCTTAGTGATGATCTTGAATTAAAAGTTTGCAAGAGATATAGGCATAAATTGATCAACTTAGTTGACACCATCAAACATAAAAATAAGGATAATTCTATTAGAGTTTAAGTTATGAAGAATCCAACCATTACTAAAAAAAATTGTTTCACATAATCGTAAACATTGTGGCCAACATTATCCAATATGTTTGATGAGCTTGAAGAAGGCCACATTTTAATCTTCCTCAAAGATAGACATTTTGGTGAGCATGATGTGGAAGTAATTCATGTTTCAACCTCCATCGATGTTCCACTTTACTCTAGTTGATCCACTTAACTCTAATATTGTCCTTTTAAAATTGATGTTGAATGTTCAGAGCTTTGTCTATATTATTTTATGAATGTTGAGAATATCATAGTGATTTGAGCTTGAATAATGTCAATATCATTGGTAGTGTTTGGTCACATTGTTGCTAACATCACTAAAAATATCTTTATTCTAATTTTTAAGAGTTAACTTGAGTATTCAACTTTTGCGAGATGAGCACAATAGATATTGTTAGGAATGTGCTTTCCATTTTTTTCACGAGTTCTTAAGATTGCATCAAAATCTCCTATGAAAAACCAAAGGCCAAACATAGAGAAAATTAATCTAGTGCCATAAACTTTCTTCTACTAATATGTGTAGTGTTTGCATAGATAGCTGATATGTAACAAATCTTGTTATCATAATAAAACCAAAGAAAACATGTTAGTACTCATTTAGGAAGAATAATTTAAAGCTCAAATTTTGGATTTTTAAAGATAAATTCTAAAATAATTATATTTTATAAAAATATCAAATTAATCATGTTTTAAAAAAAATCGCTAAGCACGTACAACTTTTATATATAATAGTCATTTTCTGCGATGCATGCATATAACTTTTGTACGCGGTGTTTGTGGCTACTGTGTTGTCTCGTTATACCAACTTGTTTGTACACAGTAATCACTATCTCTACATGCGTTATATGCAATGGCAATGACCTATATGCATGCACAACTACGATCCGAAGGGAACTGAAACCACTTAATGTTAATTGACTTTGATAAAAAAGATTATATTTCGATTCTCCACAACTACGATCAGAAGGGGATTGAAACCACTTGATGTTAAAATTGACCTCTGAACCACATTAATCGATTTGATAGGCCAGATAGTGATGATAAAAAGAAACATTATTTTAAGAAAGAAAAAAAACTAAATTCCCTAGTACGACAAAATATATTATGTTGTGTTTGATTTAAGTTGGCACCTTATTATAATAAATAAAATAGCCAAGTTAAAAAAACCATATTCACATTTATATATCTTATCTAAATAAGTGTTAATATGACGTATACATCTGTCTATTTTTATTTTTATTTTGGGTATCCCCTTTTTATTTTCATTTTATACATCTGTCTATTTTTCTTTTTATTCTTTCAATATATCTTACTTTAAAAAACCATATTCACAATTACATGGTTAAACATTCAATACATCCATGCATACTTAAATCCACATGCAAAACCTAAGATATATTTATAAATTCAATCATAATGTCACATGTAAATTGGGAGCATAAAGCGGTAGTGGTAGTGCAAACCTGTTTGCAATTGAATTGCAACGTTGAATTGGCAGATCACTCTTAGGGTTGGTGTCGGATTGAGTTGGGCGGAGGTAACCTTTGTGCAGATGAGTTTCCTTCAGGGTTTCCTTTAGGGTTGCACTGAATTCTCTTGGTTAGCCTCCAGGGTTTGCTGTCTGTGTTTGTGTTTCTCCCCCTTTTTTTCTTCCTTTTCCTCTTTTCTTTTCCTTCTTTGAATGAGGTCTTGGTATTTATAATAGTTTTTTTTGTGACCTGATGGGCTCAGAATGAAGCCCAAAATTTCTGGTATTCACAAGCTTCGCTAGGTGAGTGGTGCAGCGAAGGGTTCGCTAGGCGAAGGATTTTGCTCGCCTAGCGAGCAAGCCATTTTAAGTCATTTTCTGGATTTGGCCACCTGTGTGCTGGGTCTTTGTTCCTTTAAGATCAATGTCTTGAAAAAATGAGTTGGAGTGCCTTGAAAAATGTCTTGCAAGATTAACGGGCAAATTTTGGGGTATGACAAGCACAAAGGTTCAAGTTGTGCTAGATTGGCTTATTCCAACAAACTTGAAACAGTTGCGTGGATTTCTTGGCCTCACCGGTTACTATCGAAGATTTATCAAGTCTTACGCAACCATAGTCGGTCCCCTCACTAATCTGTTAAAGAAAGACGCCTGTAGGTGGGATGAAAACACTCAAAGAGCTTTTGAGCAATTAAAAACGACAATCACTTCCGCACCTGTGTTAGTGTTACTAGATTTCTCCCAAGAGTTTATCCTTGAGACAGATGCTTCGGGTACAGGGGTGGGAGCAGTACTAAGCCAAGGAGGACATCCCATCGCCTTCTTTTCGAAGAAATTGACTCCACGAATGCAACTTCAATCAGCCTATACACGTGAATTTTATGCTATTACAGCAACATTAGCTAAGTTCCGGCACTATTTACTGCGTCATAAATTCATCCTACGAACAGACCAAAAGAGCTTGAAAATTTTGTTAGATCAATCCCTCCAAACCCCTGAGCAGCAAGCTTGGCTTCATAAATTCATTGGATTTGATTTCCGCATCGAATATAAGCCAGGCAAGGATAATCAAGCAGCTGATGCATTATCCAGAATGATGTTGTTATCCTTATCAGCACCAGAGTGTAAGTTTTTAGAGGAATTAAAGCAAGAAATTGCTGAGGATGAACATTTACAGTTAATAGTACAACAATGCCTTGATAATCATGTGATCAATGATAACTATTCGGTGAAAGATGGATTATTGTATTGGAAACACAGATTGGTAATTCCTGTTGAGAGTAGCTTGATTCAAAACATTCTCAAAGAGTATCATGACACACCTATAAGGGGACACGCGGGAGTGACCATAACTCTTGCAAGGGTGGCGTCTCAGTTTTATTGGGCTAATATGCGACAACATGTGCAGAAATTCATTGAAGCTTGTATCATCTGTCAACAAGCTAAGTCTTTTAATACTCCTTATGTAGGCCTGTTGCAACCATTGCCAATTCCTGAACAGGTTTGGGAAGATATCGTAATGGATTTCATTACAGGCTTACCCCCGTCTTCTGGTTTCACTGTGATCATGGTAGTAGTGGACAAATTAAGTAAGTATGCTCATTTCATGCCCTTGAAATATGATTACTCTAGTAAAACAGTTGCTGAGGCATTTATGCATAATGTGGTTATACTACATGGAATGCCTAAGTCAATAGTGTCTGACAGAGATAAGGTATTCACTAGTAAATTTTGGCAGCATCTCTTTCAATTACAGGGACAACTTTAGCGATGAGTTCCGCTTATCACCCCCAAACGGATGGACAATCCGAAGTTGTCAATAAGTGCTTAGAAATGTATTTGAGGTGTGTTTCTTTAAAGAATCCAAAGGCATGGTCAAAAGCTCTCACGTGGGCGGAACTGTGGTATAAAACGGCGTTGCATTCAAGCTTGGGGATGTCTCCATTCAAAGCTTTATACGGGCAGGAACCTCCTAGGCTAACTCGTTACAACGCTACCAATGCTAATCCAATGGAGCTGCAGCAACAGTTATTGGAAAGAGATAGAATTTTAGCTGAATTGAAAGAGAATTTGGGGAGAGCTCAACAAGTGATGAAGGCCAATGCTGATAAGAAACGAAGCAATGTTTCTTTGGAGATTGGTGATCAAGTTTTAGTTAAGTTGCAACCCTATAGGCAGTCTTTTGTAGCATTGCGGAAGAACAATAAGCTAGGGATGAGGTGCTTTGGTCCATTCGGCATCATTGACAAAATTGGTGCGGTTGCTTATAAACTTCAACTACCTGAGACATCCCGTATTCATCTTATCTTTCATGTCTCGCAATTGAAAGTGTTCAAAGGACTCACTGTTGTACCATACTTGCCATTACCCTTAACTACAGTGGAAGAAGGTCCCGTCATTCAACCTGCAGTTGTGTTGAGTACTAGAAGCATTCTTAAAGGTGCCCAAGTGGTGGAACAATTGTTGGTGAAATGGAGTGATATGCCAAGTCATGAAGCAACTTGGGAAGACAGAGAAGATATGCTGCAGAGTTACCCGAACTTCAATCTTGAGGACAAGATTGCTCTTGAAGGGGAGGGTAATGTTATGAGTGAGACAAGTCCAATTGATACAAGTGAGGTGAATGAAGAATGGAATGATGACGTGGCAAAGGAGAAGGCAGTGAGACGCAGCAAGAGAAGCAAGGGAGAGCATCCAATGTGGACCCAGTTTGTTAGGAATTGAGATAATATTAATAGTGAGGTAGCTATTAGAGTGGGGTGAATTTGTATGAGAATATTCTCTCTCTCTTATCTCTCTGATTCACCACACATTTGGAATATTGTACTATTCGTCTTATTTCCGTTATTTCCCTTTTACCCATTGTATTTCTTCCCTGCTCAGATTTGTAGTGGAATTCATATTTCAATTTCACTATCCATACTCATCCTTCATTGCTGCTATTTAACTTGTTCCCATTGCATTGCCATTACAGAAGACCACATTTTAATCTTCCTCAAAGATAGACATTTTGGTGAGCATGGTGTTGTCTGCCTCAATGACATAGGGAGAGAATGGTGTCTTTGATAATAGAGTTATTAGTGTTGTTAGTGGATTTAGATACAAAGATTTTTATAAGAAAAATGAATACATAATTATATCCAGAACATGGTCTTCATATTATAAGTTTGTCTAATTTTTACAAGTATGTGGGAGTAATTCATGTTTCAACCTCCATCGATATTCCACTTTACTCTAGTTGATCCACTTAACTCTAATATTGTCCTTTTAAAATTGATGTTGAATATTCAGAGTTTTGTCTATATTATTTTGCGCATTCTTTTCATAAATGTTGAGCATATCATAGTGGCCCGTGTTGTTGATTGATAGCTTTTGATCACCTAGTGGTTAACTATCATTAAAAATATCTTTATTCTAATTTTTAAGAGTTGACTTGAGAGTATTCAACTTTTGCAAGATAATGAACACATGAAAACCAATCATTTTTTTAACTCAAGTGGTTCTCAATGACTTTCCCCGCAACCTTTGTGAGATGTCAGCATCCTATGAAATTTTAAAGGAGATAAGAATCTATTGATTTTGGAGAATGTAAGAAGAATCAAGTGATGGTTCGAGTGACTTTTAGGTAAAGTGGAACATTTAATACTACCAAGAGTCAAGTCATTCCATAATGCAAATAACTCTATCTAGATATATTAGACAAATCACCCTTGAAATTTATCACTATAGATATTGTTAGGAATGTGCCTTCCATTTTTTTCACGAGTTCTTAAGATTGCATCAAAGTCTCCTATGAAACACCAAAGGCCAAACATAGAGATAATTAAGCTAGTGCCATAAACTTTCTTCTAATAATATGTGTAGTGCTTGCATAGATAGCTGATATGTAACAAATCTTGTTATCATAATAAAACCAAAGAAAACATGTTAGTAAATGATTACTCATTTAGGAAGAATAATTTAAAGCTCAAATTTTGGATTTTTAAAGATAAATTCTAAAATAATTATATTTTATAAAAATATCAAATTAATCATGTTTTAAAAAAAAATCGCTAAGCACTGCGTACAACTTTTATATATAATAGTCATTTTCTACAATGCATACATATAACTTTTGTACACGGTAACCGGTGTTTGTGGCTACTGCGTTATCTCGTTATACCAACTTGTCTATACACAGTAATCACTATCTCTGCATACGTTATATGCATACACAACTACGATTCGAAGGGAACTGAAACCACTTAATGTTAATTGACATTGAATTTGATAAAAAAAGACCATGTTTCGATTCTCCACAACTACGATTAGAAGGGGATTGAAACCACTTGATGCTAAAATTGACCTCTGAACCAGATTAATCGATTCGATAGGCCAGATAGTGATGATAAAAAAAAAATTATTTTAAGAAAGAAAAAAAACTAAATTTCCTAGTACGACAAAATATATTGTGTTGTGTTTGATTTAAGTTGGCACCTTATTATAATAAATAAAATAGGCAAGTTAAAAAACCATATTCACAGTTATATATCTTATCTAAATAAGTGTTAATATGATGTATCCATCCGTCTATTTTTCTTTTTATTTTGGGTATCCCCTTTTTATTTTCATTTTATACATCTGTCTATTTTTCTTTTTATTCTCTCAATATATCTTACTTTAAAAAACCATATTCACGTTTATATATCTTATTAAATAAGTGTTATTATGATGTATAAATAGCACTAATGAAACATTGAATTCCCTCCCATGATTCATGAAAACCTAAACTTTTTGTCCCTTTATCACCAAATAAGCGTGGTGGCATTTGTGCACAACTTGCCTCTGTCATGTTATTCTTGTTTTTCTCTAGAAAAGATATTCAAGTGACGTGACTCTGTAAGTTTATCTATACCGTGCCTTTCGTCGTGAATCGGATTCCACATTCATAACCACATAAATCCGAATTTCAATCCTTTGTTTTTTAATAGAATTAGAATATGATTCATCAACCTCTTGCTTGTGTCCTTACCAAATAAAAACAGAACAATAAAGATAGATAAATTTCAAATCAAACACACTATAACAATTACAGATCCATATTTATTTTATGTCTTGTGCATTTTAAGCATATGTATGACATTAAATCTACACTGCAAGAGAACCAACTTTTGGTAGGATCATAAAAATGTGCACAACGTGTCTAAGCATTAATTAACATAATAAATCATAGTCCTAATTATCCTTTTGATCTCATGTAACACTAGACACCTAGTGCACATTGCCTAGATTATGAATACTACAACAACAGAAGGTTAACTAACATAACATCATTAGAAGAGGTAAACATATAACATTACAGAATATTAATTAAAGAACAATATTACAACAGATGAGTATTTGACAGAGCTACCAACCAGAATAAAGAGTTTACAAACTGGAAACTGTGTCAGTGTCTGATGGTGAGCTCGGCTCTAAGGTGCAGAACGCCGTTGATGAAGTAAAGACAGTCCTCAGCCATGAATGAAGTCCATGGGATCGCAAACAAGTTTCTGTAGCCAACGGCCTTGCCACCTGTGAATGTGTAATTGCCTTTGTATTTGCTAACGAATTCCTCTGTTGGTCTTGACCGAGCCGCAAATTCGTAGTCCACGGTGAAGCTCACTGACCCCTTTTCCTGCATTCCCAAAAACAGACCAAAACAATGGAAAGAGCTTTGTTGATCCATGTTACAATGTGCTGATAGAAAAAACCCTTGACCACCCAAGTGAAATGCCTGAGAATAAACCCGGCCGGATGGGAACAAGTTGTTACACTCATCGCGCTTTAGATCCAAGTACACCACACACTGTTGGCGAGGAAGTTCAAATTCAACCACCTTGACCGGACGATATTTGTATGCCCTCTCCAAGAAACGACGGCTTGAGCATGTAGGCTCTTCTGCTGCCAGCGACCGTTGACGATGTGGAACCTCTGCCTTGAAAAATAGGGCCTCAAGTACAAGCTTGGATGAAACATCATGTTCAAAGTCACTACAAGTTAAGACCTTCTTAAGCTTTCGGCAGGTCATATAAGGGAAGCGAATTAATCTTGCAAGCCGTGAACCTAGGACTAGTCGTCTTTCTTCCAGATTGCTATACTGTTGTCTAGCCCACTTCAACACAAAGTCATAAACAGCATCTTCTGACGCAACCTGGAGATCATCACTAGATAATATTGCCTCTACTCCAACTAGGGGTAAGCTCATAACCTCTTCCTGGTACCTGGACATATACAAGATTTTTTGTTAATATCATTTGAAAAGAAGGATGAGATTGAGATGAAACCAATGAAGAAAGGCAACAAAAGAAACAGATGTTTTATAAATAGGGAAGAGAAATATATTATTTCTGAAAGAATTTGTCTTGTAATCCAACAATAAAGAAAGTCTCTCTAAAATGTTAATAACCTATGAAAATGACTATTTAAATGTAACAGTCATCTAAAAAAACCAATGCCTACAAGAGTCCCAACAATTAGACCCTATGCACAGAAGAAATACACAGTTTAATAAATGTTTTGGCCCCCAAATCCCTCTAGTCCCTGACAAGTGCAATTGAAATAACTTCTTAAAGGAGAAAGGGAAGTACTGAATAGTAATTGATATATGAGAAAAATCTTATAAGAACTAGCAGTGCTTGAATCTATGCTAGTGCAACTGAAATTAAATTTAAAAAAAAAAACACTTGCTTGGTTATATCCTTGTATCGGCTAGCAAGATACTGCTTTGCAGCATCAGTCAATGGTTGAACTGCCTCAGCCATTAGGACACTAGAAGGCAGCTCCAGGTAAAGCAATGCAGATTCAGGAGTCATGGCAATATTACGCAACAACCGGCTACAATATCGCATGCATGAAGCAACTTCAAATTTATCCGCGGCCATCAACACATCAAGCAAACCAGGTGCAGTCTTAATGCTCAAGGTATTACTATACATAAAATTCAGCAGCTCCATCAGAGCAGCTTCTTCTGTAATATAAAAAAAAAAAGTGCATTTATTAGATGACTATTGAGGGAGAACTAAAACCTTAAGGCAAAGATCATAAAAAAGTTTACATATATGTTTATACCAGAGGCATTAATTCTGAGGGTGACATGTCTCAGCTCTGATTCCCTCATCCCGTTCGAGAAAAGCTGCAAAAGGTAAGTAAACATTGCTATGAAATCATATTTCTGGCAGAACTATACAATGTAAAATATAAAGAAGAGATGTTTGTCTACCTTATAGAAAAAAGGGCTTTTCGCAGCCAAGATAGGAGAACTGATATGTAGGGTTTTAAATCTAACAACCGCAGGTTCGGCGTAATCCATGCCCAGGTTTAAATCATCATTGCTATTTACAGCTTCATCGCCTACGTTAACCATATCAAAATCAGAAAGTGTTCATAGAGCAATACTGATAGCTTCATAGTCAAGAGACAATATTACGATTTCTGTAACAGATTAATTTCCCTAATAATTTATACCCTTTTTTCATAGATTAATAGTGACGATCGTCAAGATTATGGCAATTCATTGAGAAAATGTATTGGTCTAACCCCTCGAGAAAACAAGATTGTACTATACAGTAATGGAAGATACAAACTAGTAAGAATCATTGTAGCAAGACACCTTTGAAAAAAGTGTCCGTTTTCAGTGTCCAAAACGGACGCTTGCGACTATGTTTAATTTATTTACTTTTATGATTATTACCGGTGCCAACGTGTCACTGTCGTTGTCGTGTTTCCAGTGTCCGTGCGTCATAGGTGAGAATCTCTTAGTCTTATTATTGAACAATTAAATTTACGATTTTGAAGTTTACAAGAAGGAGATTCTTCAAGATTATAGTGACGATCGTCAAGATTATGGCAATTCATTGAGAAAATGTATTGGTCTAACCCCTCGAGAAAACAAGAGTGTACTATACAGTAATGGAAGATACAAACTAGTAAGAATCATTGTAGCGCGACACCTTTGAAAAAAGTGTCCGTTTTTCAGTGTCAAAACGGACGCTTGCGACTATGTTTAATTTATTTACTTTTAAGATTATTACCAGTGCCAACGTGTCACTGTCGTTGTCGTGTTTCCAGTGTCCGTGCGTCATAGGTAAGAATATCTTAGTCTTATTATTGAACAATTAAATTTAAGATTTTGAAGTTTACGAGAAGGAGATTCTTCAAGATTATAGTGACGATCGTCAAGATTATGGCAATTCATTGAGAAAATGTATTGGTCTAACGAGAAAACAAGATTGTACTATCCAGTAATGGGAGATACAAACTAGTAAGAATCATTGTAGCGCGACACCTTTGAAAAAAGTGTTCGTTTTTCAGTGTCCAAAACGGACGCTTGCGACTATGTTTAATTTATTTACTTTTAAGATTATTACCAGTGCCAACGTGTCACTGTCGTTGTCGTGTTTCCAGTGTCCGTGCGTCATAGGTAAGAATATCTTAGTCTTATTATTGAACAATTAAATTTAAGATTTTGAAGTTTACGAGAAGGAGATTCTTCAAGATTATAGTGACGATCGTCAAGATTATGGCAATTCATTGAGAAAATGTATTGGTCTAACGAGAAAACAAGATTGTACTATCCAGTAATGGGAGATACAAACTAGTAAGAATCATTGTAGCGCGACACCTTTGAAAAAAGTGTCCGTTTTTCAGTGTCCAAAACGGACGCTTGCGACTTTGTTTAATTTATTTACTTTTAAGACTATTACCCGTGCCAACGTGTCACTGTCAGTGTCGTGTTGTCGGTGTCCGTGCGTCATAGGTAAGAATCTCTTAGTCTTATTATTGAACAATTAAATTTAAGATTTTGAAGTTTACCAGAAGGGGATTCTTCAACCATCGCAACAACCTCTTCATCTTGATTTTCCGAAGCGACACAATCATCCATATCAGGTTGGTTCCCATTCAAAATTTGCTCATCCGGCAGATCTCCAACTGCAAACAAAACACCTTATAATATTAGGTACAAACGGTACATAATGAAAACATAAAATCACTTACACAAACAATATCCAACAAACATCATCCATTCACAAAAAACCAGACATGTTCTATATAGCTTTGGTCCCTATCACAACCACTTACAAATTTCTACTTACGCAATAGGTTTCTCAAAATAACACAAAAATCACAACACTATACAGAGTCATATTTAAATTAAATTTCTGTATTCCCTTTCAAGCCCGTTTAATTAATTTTCACATACCAATATTTTTATTTCCTAAAATGTCTACAAATCTAGAACCAAAACCATTTCCAGTTTCATCACTGAAAAAAAAAAAGCTAGAAACCCTAAAAAGTAAGACCATGAAAAAAATTAACTTTCCATGAGAGAGGGAAAGCATACCGTTATCTTTCTTAATATCCTCACGTCTCCTCTTACGGTGCCTCGCCCAATCGGCGATGGTGGTACAAGTTTCGGAATCCGGCTGAGGATCAACGGGGTCAGCCATGATCTCGATCCGAAGAATCCTATCGGAAAAATTACTATCATTGAAAGCAAAACCGAAATCGGCATCGGAATTAGAAGCACCACCGTGAGCCCATTCGGATTCCATGACCGTAACAGGGTCAAACAGATCGGAATTCAAATCCTTCATGTATAGTTTGAGAATAGAATCTGGTTTGACACAGATGAAGAAACAGAAAACCCTAAGATAAGGTTGGAAATCAGACGGAGAGGGTTTAAAATAGATTGTGAAAACCGTTCTAACAAAAAAAAAATGCTTTTCAAGCTTTTCTTCGAGAAAATGAAAATACTTTTATTTTTTTGGGGTCGAAATGAAAGAGCTTTTAACCCCTCCTAAATATGGATTTATATTTATTCATGGTTAGGTGACAAAAAAATTGTATTTTTATTACAGTTGTTTTTTTTATTGCAACTAACGTTGAACTGAAACGAAAACTCTCTTACCTGTTTCTCTGTTCTTTTTTACTAAATTTGAATGTCAAAAATATAAATAAATATTTTTTAATTTAATTATTTATATAATAAATTTAGTAACTTACAAATGAATTGTGAAACATTATTTTGAAAAGTTATCATTATTTTAATTTTTTTATTTAAAATATTGAGAGGTTATATCATAATTTTAATGTTTAATAATAACAAGTTGTTAGTCTATTTTATGTTAGAATATTATTAAATTTGTATGACTAAGAAAAATTTTATTAGTAATTTTTAAAAAAAACTAGAGGTATATTTAATATAAACTTTTAAAATAAACAATTTAGTTTTTTATCAAATAAAAATTTCATTCTTTAAAGATGAACAAAATAAAAAATTGTGATTTCAAATTTGTGTATCTACTATTTTTGTATAATTATTAATTTAATTGATTAAATTAAAAGTTAATTACAATTTAACTTTGTTATTTTATTTCATAAAATTTATTTTAAATTAAAATAATTTTTTTATATTTTTGTATTAAAAAGTAATTATGTGTTCTTTTCTTAACACAACATTTCCTTTAAATTATATTGTAATGATGTGTATACAACTATTTGATATAATCACTGAATTTAAGTGTAAAAATATAAAAAATTATTTAAATTATTTATATTTAAATTTTAAAAAAAAATAATTTTATTAGTAAACAAAAATAAATTATTTAAATAGATGATAAAAATATAAAAGTCTCTAAATTATTCTTTCATTCAACTTTTTAATCTTTGGTAGAAAGTAAAATAATAATTTAATTTTTTTTATAATTTAATGAATAAATTAATAAAAAATTGATAACTTAAAAATTAAATTAAGTGTTTATTCAATTTGTATGTCTTAAAAAATAAATAATTTTCATTAAAGATATATAGAAATGAATGTGTTTGGTGTTTTAAAATGGTTTATATTTAAAGATAACTTTTTATACCGAATTTTTATAGTTAAAGGCGGTAGAGTAAATATGATTTTGAATTGATTTTTTTACCATGTTCAAAGTTAAATAAAAAATAAAAACTCATACGGGAATGGTCAACTGTGTGGAGGCCGCGCGTAGTTGGTAGTAATCCTACCTCATTTTATTTATTAGACACAAATTAGTTAGATTGGAAGTGTGGATACTTTTCTTAGGCAAGCGTGTGAACAAAGAATTATCAATATATCAGTGAATATTGTGATCATATGGAGTGATGTGTAAATATCATTGTATGGATTTTTGAATATATGTTTGGATATACATATTATTTATTTTTATCCGCTAAGCGGCCACTAAGACTAGTTCAACACGAAAGTTCAATTTAACAAAAAAAAACGTTCATTCAACTAACGAACATGTGGGCATTCATGTTCATGCACTACACGTTCATTTAATATAGTCTTCATCTTAATCGTTCATATATATCTGACGATATCTTGCAACTCATGTCGTATTCATCGGTGACAGTTCTAATCGTCATCCATATATAAGGTGACATTTTGTTACCTCAACGTACAGTTTTATTCTTCCATTTGCAAGTCCTACCTTTCTCATTTGCTGACATGAGCATTTGACTGCCAACCTTGTAGGTATCCCTCTTATGTCACCAAAGACACATGTCAACGCGTCGGAAACCTTTCAACGGTGTTCATCACCAACTTATTACTCAACTTTTGTTCCGCACCGAAACAGTGGCGTTGTATGTGGGAATCATCTTCTGATTCATATGAATTATCACCATATTTTCTTCATCTTTTTCGTTGTACCACTGCAGCCGCTTCCGTCCCTTCAAATGCCTAGTAATTGTTTCGATTATCGAAACTCTGATCATTATTTACCTTTCTCATATCATTCATTCTTGTTGACTACAATGGTTGAATTAAATGTGACTCGGTCCACCATTCTCCGTAACGATGTCCCCAAGCTTGACATCTGATCGACGATCTAGATGCTTCAAGATATTTTCTCACTAGTTCTTACTCTTACGACAAAAGAAGTGCCTTAGCCATGAGACATTTTGATATTGATCTTCACTTGTAGCATCATGCCAGAATCAGACTCCTCAACCGATATGTTTCACCATTCTAGAAGTAGTTTTTGTTTCATCTCTCATAACAACCTTTTTGTCTATTACCCCTCAATTCTTATAAGCCAGATCGTGAAGCCTTAAAAAACTCAAAGCGATATTGGGAATGCATAATGCGAACGAACTTGTGACAATCATCTCCAACTTAGTGCAACTGGATAACGTGAATCTCCTCGGTTAAAAACTTTTCTTCTTATAAGAAAATTAGCATAAAACTCCTTCCTCAAATTGAAACTCAGCTTGAGGTATTGCATTACGATCACTCTAGATCTGTTTTGAGGGTCGCTCACATCGAGGTTGTGTTTCATCCAAAAAGAGCACCATAGATTTCATAAAGGCGTCATCATCGTCATCATGGTCGCAACTCTCCTCCTTGTGATTCAAGAGGCGACGATAGCAACCACACCCCATATGAGGATTGTCATCCCAAGAAAACTTCCTCACATTGGTCTCCAAAGTGTGATTAGCACAAAGGTGTTCATCATACCTCTTATAATTGCATAAAGAATCCATTCACCAAGCGCATTGCAAGATCCAAAAATCACTAAAAAACCACCAAAACATTACAATTACAACAAAATCGGGGACCTTGACGAGCATGTTGAGTATCTTGCGACTATGCTTATAGTTAGAAGATTTTCCGTGAATGTATTGATCTCTTACATTTATATTTTTCACTACTCTCTATTATAGAAACATGCAATTTAAATTTTGTGTGTAGTATTGGTAAGATCACCATGAGCTAAAACTCTTGTGTTTGAACATGTTAAGTTTAATGAATATATAGTCTTTTGAATATGATTCTTCTGTGGATATTATGCATGTTTAGTTCTTGTATTATTTATGTTATATGTTCGATTCCAAGCCTCATCACCTTTCGGTTACACCTTAGTTTATTAAGTTGTGAAAGTGCTTAGTAAATGGATGTCAATAACTAATATGGTAAACTAGCTAGCATGCATACCATGCTTGTTTAATCAACTTGGACATACGTGATTAGGCCATATTGGTAAAAAAAAGGAAAGTTTCACTTGAAGTACAGTGATGTTAAAGAATGTTTACACATGAGGGAATCTCAATGAACCATTGAATATTCTCATCTTTTAGACAAACACCACAAATTTAAGTCATGATAACATATGACATGTCATTACACTACATTAGATACAATTAATGACTCATTGATTTGATCATATTCAAACATTCTATCCGATTATGATTTGTAATCACTATTACTTTTGATTGTTGCACAAACTTGATACATACTATTATTGTATCTTCTTTTCAATCATGAATGATATACTTGCTAAAAATATAATACATGACAATCCCTAGCGAATAAAGGTTGTCAGAAGCTTTTAGGGTTTATTGTAGGGTTAGAGCTAGCTCACGTAAGGAGATGATAAACTCGGTATATATGGTATCTTCGTAAAATGATAGA
The DNA here is from genome assembly GCF_024323335.1 of Lathyrus oleraceus. NCBI lineage: Eukaryota > Viridiplantae > Streptophyta > Magnoliopsida > Fabales > Fabaceae > Lathyrus > Lathyrus oleraceus. Next base: position 448,305,561 of record NC_066582.1, on the reverse strand, counting down.
TCGATCCCTCTCCCCCTTAGGGTCGAGGTATTTAGAGAAGTTCATGGGCTTGGGTTTTAGACCCCTAAGAAACAATATTTACTTCTAGGAGAGGGAGAATATGGTAGTTAATCCCCTATTATTTAAGAACATGTGGTTAACTTACCTGACTCATTCTCCCTATGTTATGGATTAGGGAAACATCACTCCCTACACTTTCACGCTTCGGGTGAGTTATAGATGATATTATTTTCATAATATTTGTGTAGAGAATTTTCTAGCATCATGCAGAGTTAATTTGAGATGTCTTGATATAAAGTCTTGTATGTGTACGTGTGTTGTTATATGTCTATTTGTGTTGTATTTAAAATCTTCTTAAGTGCATTTTTTTATATAAGCATGTTGCCCTATTAATTTTGTCAGCATGCATTATTTATGTACATTCTTCCATTTTATATGTCCTAGTTATTTTTTTTTGTTCTTATTCATGTTATTATGTGCAGATGTTGCATTTGGCATGTTTAAGTGTTTTTTGTTTCTTCGTTATATTCTTCTGCAACTTTTATGTAATTGCTTATTTAGATATTTTGGATTATTTTCTTATTGGATGTGTTATGTTATGTTATGTGTTATCTATTTATGAGCTATTTAGACTCATCACTCCCTGTCTCTTTTTGATTTTGTCAAAGGGGGAGAATTTATAAGGAATCTATATTCATTTTACCATTTTATACAAGTGTAGTGCAACGTTTTAAGGGGTGTGTTGCTACTATTAACTCAATTACAATACAAATTGACAAGCATCAAAAATAGGGAGATTGAAATTGATCCTAGGGCATCCTATCTCTTTAGGTTATTTTTTTGTTTGTCCATATGTTTTTTAGTTTAGTAATTGAGTCCCTCACAATAAGCATTGTTGTGTATCTCCAAAAAATGGTTATTTTTTATGCATAAAAGCTTTTAGTGCATAAAACATCCTTTAACCAAAATTCAATGTAGGTTTATTCGAATCAATAATTTTGTGACTCAAATCAAGAATGTATGGAGGGTATGATTTGAATCATGCAACACTTTGACTCAAATGGAAAATTAGAAGTTAGAAAGAAACATCTTAGTATTGAATATTTTAATAGTAATAATAATAGACTTGGTATTGAATTGAATCATCTTAAAAATGAACTTTAAAGTCAAGTAATTGTGAAACTTGTGATTTCCTAAGAAATGAAAATTAAAACTTGCATAAAACCTTAAGCAAGTTTAGTAAAGGTAAAGAGAATGTAGATTTAATTTTATCTAATTAAAGTACTTCTTATAATAAAATTGGTTTAGGTTATCAGTGGATAATTCTGTCACATGTATTTATCATGCCAATAAGAAGACCAATCATTTCATTTATAAATACAATTATTATCATAAGCTTGATCTTATTAAACCTTTTTGTTTTGCCAAATTTCATTATTTAAGATGGTCAAATAGAAAACTCCGTAATAACTCCAAAATATTAAATCCACTAACCATAAAAGACCCGAAAAAGACTTAAGATTTGTTATGGGTCGACCAAAGGCCTAAATAATCAAGGCTTCATGCATATCAAATCTATTCCACTTAATATTTTAGGAAGAATGTAAAGAAACAATTTTTTAAACAAGGAAATGATAATAAGGATGGCCTATTAAACGTGTACTTCAAAGCCTAAATTTAAAAAAATGGTATTGAAATGTTGCTTTTGCAATGGCATAAGATATAAGAAGTCAAATTGTCAAGCCTTTAATATCTCAATCCAAAGTGAACCCCAAGGTAAGCCTTTTGCTTTAGTTTGATTAAAGTATAATATGATAGACATTCCTTTAAATTACAATTTTTATATTCGAGGGCGTCAATTCATGTTTCGATTCTTTATAGGGGTTCAAGATAAAGAGAAAACCATATGAGTGCAACTTTCGTTAGATGTATTTTGCATGATGTTAAAACTATGATACTTTAGCGTTAATGTATATTTGATGGTATCCTTTGATTCTCTATGTACATTTTAGTATTAGGGTGCATAAAAGTATTTGAAAACAATTTAGAAAAGATTTCATGCATCAAAAATTATTTAGAAAGGGTTTCATACATCAAAAACAAGTTTTTATGGGCAAAACAACCTATGTGCTGACTGCATAGGTCGGCACATGTACTGTGTTTTTAAAGCTTGTTTTATTTGCTGACTGCATATGCTGGTACATGACCTTTACAGGTCGGCCTATACGATTTTCAGGTCGGCACATCTACTGTATTTTTAAAGCTTATTTTATGTGTTGACTGCATAGGTTGGCGCATGACCTTTACAGATCGGCCTATACGATTTTCAGGTCGGCACATGTGCTGCAATATTAAAGCCTATAGCTTTTGTTTCATGTGCTGACTCTTCAGGTTGACACGTGACCTGAACAGGACGGTCGACACATGACTTTAATAGGTCAACCTATACGATAAAGTTTTTCAAAAATTAATATTTTTCCAAAGTTTTGTGCATTTATTTTTGCCTTCATTCCCATATGCATATAAATACTTCATACATGTATCATTCTCTATTAAGGTTTCTATAGTGAGTAAGACCTACACGAATCCAGAATTTTAAAGCATCCCATCATATTCAATTCAATCTATGCCTACACATAATCATTTTTTGATTGGGTTCCATCTAGATTAGGATTGATAACGTCCAATTAGGTTTGTTGTACCAAGAATATTGGGTTTAGATATTTGAGGGATTCAAATAAAAAACCGAGGTGGGGTTTTCCTTCAAGATCTTTAGGGTTTGAAGGTTTTTGACAAGATTGTGTAATTCGGAACCGACCGAGTGAAAGTCTTGGCACTAGGTGTCTCATGCAAGGGAATAGCGTGAAATGGTGGATCGTGTTGACAAATCCTAGGTTCAACAAGTGTGCGTTTGAGATTAATTCAGTCAGGTGAAAGCTTGAAACAAGGAGGTCATGCAAGGAAGTAACAATATTTGAATTGAAGTTGCATTATTGGTGTCTTGATCAAGGGTTTTGGAGGTGCTAGAGTCAAGAATAAACTTAGGGTTTGTGGGATTTGATTTCTCATCTCTTTTATACATACATTTGCAAAGTAAGATTTATTATATTAATATCTCAATTCGAATTTGAATTAAGGGCAAATATATCCATAGCAAGGTCGATTGGGGAATTGCCTAAACAAATCCTTGTGTATTCTCTCTCTCTCTCTCTCTCTTTTTTATTTTTTGGTTCGCAAATTATCGATTACTTTAATCTCTTGATCAACATTATTTGGATAATAATTTTTGAATTATTGTGAAATTTGTGTTGTTGTAGTAATCACATACCTTTTGGTAGTAATTAGATTTCTAAGAACTACAAATATTATACAAATATCCAAACTTTGTTAATCGTACGCAAAGTGTTCGACAAATTGTTTCAAATAGTTTATTGTGTGTTGTTATCATTGGAGATAGACCGTTACTATACTAGAGTATTCAATTTAGTGTTTTAAGTGTTTATTAATCAACTTGTGGATTATTATCATACCATTGGCACTCTTATGTATATCCGGGCTTTTCAATAGTAGGTTCAGTTACACAATTTTGGATCCCGAAAATATTTGAAACTTGCCTTCACGCCAAAAAATTTTCTAAATCAAATTTTTGAATAAATTTTTAACTTGGGATATATCCCCCCCCCCCCCTTCTAGATCTAGGTCTATCGTCTAACAAGTGGTATCACGAGCTCCGATTGTTTCCAGTCTTAAGATTTACTTATTAGATAATGGCTACCGAATCTAAAGGGGTGTATGATAAAGCACTTATTTTTACTAGAAAAAATTATGGCTATTGGAAAGCTTGTATGTGTATCCATGTCAACTCTATTGACAAGGGTGTATGGGATGCAATCTGTCGCAACCTGAAAAAAGAATGCGAAAAAACAACCGGCGAAAAAAAGAAATGACAGAAGAGTCGCCACCGTGCGTTATTTATCCCAAAGGAGGGAAAGGAAACGCTCGAAGTAAACCTGAAAAGAGGAAAGGAAAAGACAAGGTCTCGCAACCAAATCTTGGGTTCGGGAGCCGATTATGCAAAGGGAAGGTATTAGCACCCCTACGCATCCGTAGTACTCTACGGGATCCACTTTTGTTGTTCTTGTCTAAAGGGTGTAGGTTTATCTAATGTACTATTTACTAAAAGGGGGGTCAAAAGAAAATGACTCGCACGGATGTCGCATCCACTGCATACGTATCTCATCTGAACATGAGAATCAGAGTCTTCGTAGCTCGGCTACCTAGGGGTTAAAGAGGAGTGTGCTCGCTAAGACATCGTGTCTTATGCCTACGTATCTCATATGGAATGAGAATCAGAGCAAGCCGTAGTTCGGCTAACTACGGGTTAAGGGTTGTGTTTTAGGATGAACGACGTCACTACGCAATCTACCGGATGCTCGACCTTTGGAGACTTACTCGCCTGTGGTAGAAGGAGTCAACGTGTTCTTAGGAGAAGAAAAATCAATGAGTTTGTTTGTGTTTTAGGAATGCTCATGCAAAAAGGAAGTCCTAGACGAAGGAACAGTGCTACCTTAATTGGCATGCAAACGAGAGACTGTACGAAGCCTAGCAATCTTATGGGGAAACGATCACACCATAAAAAACATGTATCTTAAAGTAAACGCGCCAACATGGGGGGCTCAAACATACATGGGTAGGGCTTTAGTCAAGAGGGGTCATATCAACCTCGACAAACAAGCCATGGAAAGGTAATCAAATGGGCTCTTAACCACTGACATTGAACGTCAGGGTGAGCAGATCAAAAGGGTAATGAGGATAAGACCTCATAGCTCTTAACCCTGGCCAGGGTGAGCTCATGACAAAAAGTGGGGATTCAGAAAGGTGGAACGCTCTCCACTGACTGACCGGACAAAAGATCTTGGGCTTTTGTACTGAAGCATCGACACGTAGTGCGAGCATAAAGAACGACACACTGAATAACGGGGGATTGATTACTAATCCCTTTTATCCGTCAATTGCCTCTTCATGGAGGTCTTTGGGCACAAAAGTAAACAAACAAAAGAAAACATTGCCTCCTATTGAGGTCTTCCAGCTAAGAAAGCGGTAAAATGCGGGAAAGATAAAGGATCAAGAGATCTACCACACGGATAAAGATCCGAAGTAACAACAACTAAAGAAATAAGAAACCCAGAGATCTCTCGAGATGGCACCATCAAAGAAAGCAAGTCAGCACAGGTAATCAAAATAAACCTTCAGGTGGTATCCCACAAATAAAGTGGAATGCCAAGCAAGCTATCCTTTTAGGAGTCATGTGAGCCCTCACAAAAAACTCAACAAACAGGTTAGAGTGACAAGATGGGGCGCAATCAAGAATTTCCCCAAATCAAAATGTAACCACATGAATCATGCCATTAAAATTCACAAAAAGAGCTCACAAAAAGCAACCAAGTGTATGAGGCCTAAACCTCTTGTTAAACACATGCATCAAAAGGGTATCAAAATTCAAAGTCAGGGGCAAGGATCCACACATCAAGACATGACATACATACTAAAACATGTGCCCACATGCAAAACCTAACGATAATACCTCATACATTCAGAGCATTCAAATTGAAAGCATAGAGTAATGGAAATAGGGCAAACCTAATTGGAGAGATCGAATGAAATTGAATTGCTCGGTTGGGTTTGCAAAGCAATGTGAGGGTTTATGTGAGATGGAATTGGCTCTTTGCAGATGAATTCCTTTCAGTCTCTGGAGGTTGCTCTGAACTCTGTTAGCTCTTCTCTCACTATCTTTTTCCCAGGGTTTTTTGGGAGATGGAAGTCTAGAATTTATAACCTGATTTTTGTGACTTTGTGGGCTCAAAAGAGAGAGGTCCAAGTCCAAGATTTTTCTGTTATATTTTATTTATTTATTTATTTATTTATTTATTTCGTTTTTTTTTCGTTTTTTTTTCTTCGTTTTTTCGTTTTTTTTTCGAAACGCGTGGGCTTCGCCTAGCGAGCATGACAGTTCATGAACAAACTTTTGCTCCTTCAAGATGAACGTTTTGACAGATGAATAGACCCCATTTGAACATGTTGGAAGTATCCCAAGCCATTCCCTTGTGTTGACTGATCACCCAGATAGGACCCACAAAGTGTCTTGGATGATATTCAAGTTTCTTGGATCTAATTCCGATTGACATGATGAAATGCAATATGAAATGTTAAATGACCTAAAAATGAATGCATGCATGAGAGGGGCAAATTTTGAGGTATTACAGTTGCCCTTATTCAATCAACTGGAGACCCGAAAAGAAGATAGCAGCGGCTTTCGCACTTTCGAGGTATCAAGGGATTGAATACAATAAAAGCCCGAAAATTTGTACTGAAGTGAAGTGAAGTAACAATGCTTGTCAGAATCGGCAAAGAGGTGGTCTTGAAAGAAGAATCCGTCTGGTACGGTGAGAGTCAGTCTGAATACCGAAAAAGAATGTTAACCTGGATACCCAAATAAATGGTAACACATAAATAACCATGGCCTGAATGCCGCTCATCAGTCTGAATACTGGAAATGACTTCGATCTGAACATCGGAAGATATAAGATTATTAATATCGGTCTGAACACCGAGAGGCTGGCCTGAATGCCACAAGTTGCGTCGACCTGAATGTCGGAAACTTCTTCGATCTGAACATCGGAAAACTGGCCTGTATGCCATTTCGATCTGAATATCGGAAAATTGGCCTGAATGCCACTTCGATCTGAATATTGGAAAATTGGCCTGAATGCCACAAGTTGCATCGACCTGAACGTCGAAAACTTCTTCGATCTGAACATCGGAAAACTGGCCTGAACGCCACTTCGGTCTGAATACCGGAAACTGGCCGGAATGTCACTTCGGTCTGAACATCGGAAAACTAGCCTGAACGCCACTTCGGTTTGAATACCGGAAACTGGCCTGAATGCCATAAGTTGCATCGACCTGAATGTCGGAAACTTCTTCGATCTGAACATCGAAAAACTGGCCTGAACGCCACTTCGGTCTAAATACCGGAAACTGGCCTGAATGCCACAAGTTGCATCGACCTGAACATCGGAAACTTCTTCGATCTGAACATCGGAAAACTGGCCTGAACGCCACTTCGGTCTGAATACCGGAAACTGGCCTGAATGCCACAAGTTGCATCGACCTGAATGTCGGAAACTTCTTCGATCTGAACATCGGAAAATTGGCCTGAATGCCACTTCGGTCTGAATACCGAAAAAACTTCATGCCTGTCAGCATCGGCAGAAATAGGGAAAGATAATAGAGGCGGCGCATGGGCCAATGACACTTGCTGGGGATAATAAAGGTAAGTCATGAACAATCTTCAGTATGAGTACTAGAAACAACTTCTGACTTATCACTTGGGATACCGAGAATGTTTTATGCTTACATGCGTATGTTTGAATTTTTCAATGGCGTAATGCTCCATGAAAATGGAAATGCTACGCGATTTGGGAGGATGCAATGCAATATGATTCTACATGCAGGGATGCGAAATGCTGGGTAGAATGCCAAGCCGAGGCAAGGGAATCTGCTGGGGAAATGATCACCATCTTCTGGACCCTGGCAAGGCTGTTGGAGATGTACAACACAAAGAACTCTGTGGGGAAATGACCCGTCACACGGTGTTCTAGCAATGACGAAATACCGAGACTCTGACTAGGGAGAGAATGGTACCGAAAACCTGTTGTTGGGGAAAGCGATAGTGGTTCTGACAACCATAATCTGTGAGAGAGACGACTTAGCAGGGAAAGCAAACACCGATACGGTACCGAGATTCTGCTTCAAGGAAAGAGACCATGGGTCTGGCATCGAGATCATCAATCTGGCATCGAACTTTGAGGAGCAGCCGCTTCTGCTGGGAAGATACAGTCTGGCACTGTCAACTCCGCTGGGGATATATAGTCTGACACTGTCAACTCTACTGGGGAGTGTATATTCTGAAACAACCGCTTGGGGGAGGTACAACAGTGAGAGCCTGCTGGGGATCGAAGAATCCAATGCTCTGATCAGCTCTGCAGGGATAAGATACCAACTTCGACTGTTGGGGGAAAACATTCGTGATCATCGGCTGGGAACCTTAAGGAAATGCCCCGAGGGTACCTGTTCTGAATAGACGATCTAAAGCACTTAACATTTACAGCAATTTTAAATGTTTATTAAGCATGTACCTGTAAAGCTCTTATGTTTCATGATGCAATGTTTATCAAAAATTCGGACGTCATTTTTGCAAACAAAATAGTAAAATGAAAATGAAAACAGAGATATACTGAATAACATGATTTTATTGAATGGCCTATGAATAGGCATTTACATCAGGAAGCAATCCCTGGAAAGAGGTAATCGCATAAAAGATAAAAACAGAAATTAATCTAATGGCAATGTGAAATGGATTTCTATTGGGTTCCAATTCTGCTATGACTCGCTCGTCTTCAAGATCCTCCAGATGATTAGCTTTCTGAAAAGAGTGATTGGAATGTTTCCTACCCTTCGGAAGTTTCCAGTTATCGACATGGGATGAGATTCAGAACTACTCAGAACGCAGTCATTTGCTTAATCCCTAACTTTTGCCTGGATCGCCCTTTTCGGGTTTTCAATCCACCGGGATACCCATTTTTGCCTAAGTTGCCTTTTCAGGTTTTCAACTTACCGGGTGTACAATCTTTTCATTTTTTTGTCCCTAATTTTTGCCCGAACCTTTTCATTTTCTTGGTTCGTCGGGATGCCCATTTTTTGCCTGGACTATTCTTTTTACTGTCCAGCGGGTCTATTTTATGCGAAGTATTTTTTAACTGCGTCTGAGTTCACAAGGGAAGTGAAGTTTTCACCATCCATCGTTGCAAGCATTAAGGCCCCACCATCAAAAACCTTGGTGACAATATACGGTCCATCATAGTTAGGAGTCCACTTGCCCTTGTGATCTGTCTGAGGAGGAAGGATCCTTTTCAACACTAAATCTCCGACTTGGAAACATCGAGGACGCACTTTCTGATCAAAGGCTCTCTTCATCCGACTCTGATACAACTGCCCATGACAAATGGCTGCCATTCGCTTATCTTCGATAAGACTCAACTCATTGAACCTTGTCCGAACCCATTCAGCTTCGTCTAACTTGACATCCAACAGGACTCTTAGAGAAGGAATCTCCACTTCAACAGGTAGGACTGCTTCCATACCATACACAAGGGAGTAAGGGGTTGCCCCGGTCGATGTACGTACTGAAGTACGGTACCCATGCAAGGTAAAGGGTAGCATCTCATGCCAATCTCTGTACGTAACGACCATCTTCTGCACAATCTTCTTTATGTTCTTATTTGCCGCCTCAACAACATCGTTCATCTTAGGGCGGTAAGGGGAAGAATTATGATGCTGAATGTTGAAGTTCTGGCACAACTCCTTCATCATTTTGTTGTTGAGATTAAAACCATTATCAGTAATGATTCTTTCGGGAATCCCATAGCGACAAATGATTTCTTTCTTGATGAAACGGGCAACCACATGTCTGGTGACATTCGCGAACGATGCTGCTTCGACCCACTTGGTGAAATAGTCGATGGCAACAAGGATGAAGCGATGCCCATTGGAGGCGGTCGACTCAATCTTTCCAATCATATTGATGCCCTACATAGCAAAAGGCCACGGCGAAGACATCACATTCAAAGGATTTGGCGGCACATGTACCTTATCAGCATAAATCTGGCATTTATGACACTTCCGAGCATATTTGAAACAATCAGATTCCATGGTCATCCAGTAATAACCCGCTCTCAACAATTTCTTAGCCATTGCATGTCCGTTGGCATGAGTACCGAAGGAGCCTTCATGAACTTCTTGCATTAACATGTCTGCTTCGTGTCTATCCATGCATCTGAGCAAAACCATGTCGAAGTTCCTCTTATACAACACATCGTCTTTGTTCAAGAAGAAACTGCCTGCCAATCTTCTCAAAGTCTTTCTATCATTGTTCGATGCCCCTGCAGGGTACTCTTGATTCTTCAGAAAGCACTTGATATCGTGATACCAGGGCTTGTCGTCAACTACCAGTTCAGCAGCAAACACATACGCGGCCCTGTCGAGGCGCATAACGTCAATCTTGGGAGCGTGGTTCCACCGAATCACCTTGATCATGGAGGATAGAGTAGCAAGAGCATCTGCCATCTGGTTCTCATCACGAGGTATATGATACAACTTTACTCTTGTGAAGAAAGTCAACAACCTTCTCGTGTAATCTCTGTAAGGGACCAGATTGGGCTGGAGGGTGTTCCAATCACCATTCACTTGATTGATCACTAGAGCTGAATCTCTGAAGATGTCCAAAGTCTTGATTCTCAAGTCAATGGCTTGCTCAAGACCCAAGATACAGGTTTCATACTCAGCTTCATTATTTGTGTACTCAAAAGTCAGACGAGCGGTGAAAGGCATGTGGGCACCTTTCGGAGTAGTAATGACAGCGTCAATTCCATTTTCTCTAGCATTGACAGTCCCATCAAACAAAAAAGTCCACTTTTCGTCTGGATCAGGTCCCTCCTCAACAACTGGCTCTTCGCAGTCTTTCATCTTGAGGAACATGATGTCTTCATCGGGAAAATCAAACTTCATTGACTCATAATCTTCAATCGGCTGTTGAGCAAGATAGTCTGACAGAATACTCCCCTTGATGGCTTTCTGGGATGTATACTAGATATCGTACTCTGTCAGTACCATTTGCCAACGAGCAACCCTTCCGGTGAGAGCTGGCTTCTCGAATATATACTTGACTGGATCCATCTTGGAGATCAGTAAGGTTGTGTGAGACAACATGTATTGTCTCAAACGCTTAGCAGCCCATGCAAGTGCACAACATGTCTTTTCAAGCATCGAGTATCTCGACTCGCAATCTGTGAATTTCTTACTCAGGTAGTAGATGGCATGCTCTTTCCTACCTGTCTCTTCGTGTTGACCGAGAACACAACCCATGGAATTATCAAGTACTGTCAAATACATAATCAGCGGTCTCCCTGGGACCGGAGGCATAAGGATAGGAGGATTTTGTAAATACTCTTTTATCTTCTCGAAAGCCCTTTGGCAATCATCATTCCACCTGATAGCCTGATCTTTTCTCAGCAATTTGAATATTGGCTCGCACGTGGCTGTTAGGTGAGAGATGAACCTTGCAATGTAGTTCAACCTCCCTAAGAAATCACAGACTTGTTTCTCTGTTCTTGGCTCAGGCATTTCCTGTATCGCTTTCACTTTGGCCGGATCCACCTCAATCCCTTTTCCGCTAACAATGAAACCCAACAGTTTTCTAGATCTCACCCCGAAAGTACACTTGTTCGGATTAAGCCTCAGCTTGAATTTTCTCAAACGCTCAAACAGTTTCTGCAGATTCACCAAATGTTCTTCTTCCGTCTGAGATTTGGGAATCATATCATCAACATAAACCTCGATTTCATGATGAATCATATCATGGAAAAGAGTCACCATCGCTCGTTGATATGTTGCTCTGGCATTTTTCAGACCAAACGGCATCACCTTGTAGCAGAAGGTGCCCCATGGGGTTATGAATGTTATCTTCTCCATGTCTTATGGTGCCATCTTAATCTGATTATAGCCAGAAAAACCATCCATGAAGGAGAATACCGAGAACATGAGCTGTGTTATCCACCAAAACGTCGATGTGAGGTAATGGGAAATCATCTTTAGGACTAGCTCTGTTCAGATCCTGGTAGTCAACACACATCCGTACCTTTCCATCCTTCTTAGGTACTGGAACGATATTTGTAACCCATGGCGGATAATTTGTGACTGCTAGAAACCCTGCATCCAACTGTTTTTGCACTTCTTCTTTTATCTTGACAGCCATCTCTGGTCTTGTTCTTCTGAGCTTCTGCTTGACCAGAGGACAATCCTCTTTGAGAGTCAAACGGTGTACCACGATATCTGTGTCAAGCCCTGGCATTTTCTGATAAGACCAAGCGAAGATGTCGACATACTGTTGCAGCAATTCAATCAACCCATTCTTCACATTATCTTCCAAAGCAGCCCCTATCTTGATTTCTCTCTTGGCGTCCTCGGTGCCGAGATTAATCACTTCAACAGACTCTTGATGCGGTTGAATGACCCTTTCCTCCTATTTTAGTAACCTGGTAAGTTCTTCAGGGAGTTCACAGTCTTCATCACCCTCTTCTTCAGCTTGAAAGATTGGATTTTCAAAGTCGAAGCGAGCCATAGCAGAACCGTTATCAATAGGATCCGGTGACGTGCATCTGCATGAGTGATGGTATGTGCTTATGAGTGTGAACAAGGAATGAAAACTAAACAAAACATTGCCAAATATTTTTGATTTTTGAAAACTGCAAAAATAGAAAGACAGTGAACGAAATATTTGAATGCAAAAAGACGTCCTTTTATTTATGATAAAAAATGCAAGTATCCACATATATGAGCCCTACAATGAGTCATTACGCCCTGGGCGGAACGTAAGACTTGGACATGCATGAATAAACAAAGAAAATTACTCCTCCGGAAAAGTGACTTGGACAATCTCCTCAGAAGACCAATTGTTGATGACTTCACCCGGGATCCTCGGACGCACCCAATTATCGATGTCGCAATCACTATCCCCATCTTCTCCGTTGATTCCTTCGGGTACCGTATCGGTGAATGCCTGAGTCAGCTATCCTACTAGTGGAATATCTAACAAACTGAGAACACTGCGGCGGTACCTGTTATGCAAGACATGCTAATGAATATGCAAATGCAATGACATGTTTATCAGTTCCAAAGGTATTCTACCCCCTTGATTCCAGTCTCTCATCAGATAAAATATCCCTTTTAAAAAGTACCAGAAAAACCCCGACTGGAATCAAGAAGAAGATATAAACCCCACAGAAATGGATAAACATGTGTGAATGATATGAATGCGAATGATGTGATGCAATGCAGTGACATGCAAATCAAGGTTGTTGTATCTACTTGAATATCTGTTGGGTTGCACTGTCTGAAGAGAAACCCACTGAAGAATGTAATACGAGATCAAAACTTTGCTCCAGAAAACCGGGTTGGTTGTATATCACGAGGCACAGGATCAAAACTTCAGCATGAATTCGGAACCGGGAACCATAGAACACAGTCATCGACTTAGAACCCATACTTCAGAACCAACGGTCACCAACAAGGACCAAACAAAAGTCACCATCAGGACACAGTCACCAACAGAACAAGTCACCATCAGTACCTGTAAATGATTCATTCCCGCCCCACTCACGGGTGTAATCTAGGCCAGGGTAAGGTCAAGAGAAACGCAGGATAAACAATCCTTTCAAGAATATCATCATATGCATACCAGGTGTATGTAACGATAATACCCCATCAGAATCTGAACTGCTCGTGATACCATGTTCCGCTAAGTGGCGCCATACCACCCGCTTCCCATGAATCACTCTATTCCTAGGTGTCCTAAAGTTCACTCATAGCCTGTGTATTGGGCCTTTTACCTCTTGTGACTCCCATCCAACAGTGAAACAGATACACAGCCAGCACAATATGCACGAGACAGTAAAACGCACATAGGATGCAATGCAAGCAGATAACTATGCAAAGCAATAAACAAATAACATACAATAGACAATAAACAAACAAACGCTAGGAAAGGCCCACTAGGGAAAAGAAGTCCCCAGTAGAGTCGCCAGCTGCCGCAACCTGAAAAAAGAATTCGAAAAAATAACCGGCGAAAAAAAGAAATGACAGAAGAGTCGCCATTGTGCGTTATTTATCCCAAAGGAGGGAAAGGAAACACTCGAAGTAAACCTGAAAAGAGGAAAGGAAAAGACAAGGTCTCGCAACCAAATCTTGGGTTCGGGAGCCGATTATGTGAAGGGAAGGTATTAGCACCCCTACGCATCCGTAGTACTCTACGGGATCCACTTTTGTTGTTCTTGTCTAAAGGGTGTAGGTTTATCTAATGTACTATTTACTAAAAGGGGGGTCAAAAGAAAATGACTCGCACGGATGTCGCATCCACTGCATACGTATCTCATCTGAACATGAGAATCAGAGTCTTCGTAGCTCGGCTACCTAGGGGTTAAAGAGGAGTGTGCTCGCTAAGACATCGCGTCTTATGCCTACGTATCTCATATGGAATGAGAATCAGAGCAAGCCGTAGTTCGGCTAACTACGGGTTAAGGGTTGTGTTTTAGGATGAACGACGTCACTACGCAATCTACCGGATGCTCGACCTTTGGAGACTTACTCGCCTGTAGTAGAAGGAGTCAACGTGTTCTTAGGAGAAGAAAAATCAATGAGTTTGTTTGTGTTTTAGGAATGCTCATGCAAAAAGGAAGTCCTAGACGAAGGAACAGTGCTACCTTAATTGGCATGCAAACGAGAGACTTTACGAAGCCTAGCAATCTTATGGGGAAACGATCACACCATACAAAACATGTATCTTAAAGTAAACGCGCCAACAGGGGGGCTCAAACATACATGGGTAGGGCTTTAGTCAAGAGGGGTCATATCAACCTCGACAAACAAGCCATGGAAAGGTAATCAAATGGGCTCTTAACCACTGACATTGAACGTCAGGGTGAGCAGATCAAAAGGGTAATGAGGATAAGACCTCATAGCTCTTAACCCTGGCCAGGGTGAGCTCATGACAAAAAGTGGGGATTCAGAAAGGTGGAACGCTCTCCACTGACTGACCGGACAAAAGATCTTGGGCTTTTGTTCTGAAGCATCGACACGTAGTGCGAGCATAAAGAACGACACACTGAATAACGGGGGATTGATTACTAATCCCTTTTATCCATCAATTGCCTCTGCATGGAGGTCTTTGGGCACAAAAGTAAACAAACAAAAGAAAACATTGCCTCCTATTGAGGTCTTCCAACTAAGAAAGCGGTAAAATGCGGGAAAGATAAAGGATCAAGAGATCTACCACACGGATAAAGATCCGAAGTAACAACAACTAAAGAAATAAGAAACCCAGAGATCTCTCGAGCTGGCACCATCAAAGAAAGCAAGTCAGCACAGGTAATCAAAATAAACCTCCAGGTGGTATCCCACAAATAAAGTGGAATGCCAAGCAAGTTATCCTTTCAGGAGTCATGTGAGCCCTCACAAAAAACTCAACAAACAGGTTAGAGTGACAAGATGGGGCGCAATCAAGAGTTTCCCCAAATCAAAATGTAACCACATGAATCATGCCATTAAAATTCACGAAAAGAGCTCACAAAAAGCAACCAAGTGTAGGAGGCCTAAACCTCTTGTTAAACACATGCATCAAAAGGGTATCAAAATTCAAAGTCAGGGGCAAGGATCCACACATCAAGACATGACATACATACTAAAACACGTGCCCACATGCAAAACCTAACGATAATATCTCATACATTCAGAGCATTCAAATTGAAAGCATAGAGTAATGGAAATAGGGCAAACCTGATTGGAGAGATCGAATGAAATTGAATTGCCCGGTTGGGTTTGCAAAGCAATCTGAGGGTTTATATGAGATGGAATTGGCTCTTTGCAGATGAGTTCCTTTCAGTCTCTGGAGGTTGCTCTGAACTCTGTTAGCTCTTCTCTCACTATCTTTTTCCCAGGGTTTTTTGGGAGATGGAAGTCTAGAATTTATAACCTGATTTTTGTGACTTTGTGGGCTCAAAAGAGAGAGGTCCAAGTCCAAGATTTTTCTGTTATATTTTATTTATTTATTTCATTTTTTTTTGAAACGCGTGGGCTTCGCCTAGCTAGCATGACAGTTCATGAACAAACTTTTGCTCCTTCAAGATTAATGTTTTGACTGATGAATAGACCCCATTTGAACATGTTGGAAGTATCTCAAGCCATTCCCTTGTGTTGACTGATCACCCAGATAGGACCCACAAAGTGTCTTGGATGATATTCAAGTTTCTTGGATCTAATTCTGATTGACATGACGAAATGCAATCTGAAATGTTAAATGACCTAAAAATGAATGCATGCATGAGAGGGGAAATATTTGAGGTATTATACAATCATAAACGGTCCAAATGAAATTACTATGACCAATGGTGAAGGTGTCACCATACCAAAATCGAAAAGTCAATGGAATGATAATGATAGGAAGTTATGGTCTCATGATTGTAAAGCACAAAATATTCTCATATCCGCATTAGGTGTTGATGAGTATTATCGTGTTTCTCATTGTGAAACTGCCAAAGCTACGCATGACGCATTAGAAATTTCCCATGAGGGAACTAATGAGGCCAAACAAGCTAGAGTCAACATATTAAACCAAGAGTTTGAACTCTTTTGTATGAAGCATGGTGAAACCATTACCGATATGAAAAATAGATTCACACATCTTATTAATAGATTGAATTATCTAGGTAATCCTATCTCCAATGTCATTGCTATTAACAAGGTTTTAATATGTCTTAATAGGGAATGGCAACCCAAGGTCACCGCAATTAAAGTAGCAAATGGTCTTAAAGTACTTGATCTCACTACCTTGTTTGGCGAATTGGAAGAACATGAGCAAGAACTCACTTGCCTGGAGAAACATAAAAAAGAGTATAAAAAGAAGATAAAGAAAGAGAAAGAAAGAGAAAGGTAAAGACAAGGAAGAGATGAAGAAGTTCATTTCTCTAAAGACTTCTAGTTTTAAGTCCTCAAAGAATGAGCCTAGTGAGTTGAAGAAAAGGATGACAAGAACTCTGATGATGATGATGTTGGGCTATTTGCCAAGATATACCAAAGGTATATTTGGAAGAATAAAGTCAAGCACTTTGAAGGAAACTTAGCCAAATTTAGAAAGGAGTCCAAGTCTTCAAAAGATGGTGAGAATAGGAAATATAAAGTTAGAATCTCTTGTTATAATTATGGTGAAATTGGTCACTATAGACCAGAATGCCCCATGATTAAGAAAGACAAAGAAATATGGCATCACAAGAAGTCTAGTAAATCTAGAAGAGATTATGTAGCTTGTGAGAGTGCAAGTGATTCCTCAAGTGATGAAAGCTCCACTTAAAGTGTAGAATCGGCCCGGATTTATCTTATGGCAAATGGAAGGAAGAAGAAACAAGTATGTCCTTCTAAGCTTGAGCTTACTAGTGATTTATCTTATTTTTAGTTACAAAATGCCTTTCAAAATATTCATAGAGAGGCCTTAAATGTTTAAAACAAACTATCTTCACATGAAAAAGTATGTTTGCAATTAGAAGTTAAAGTGTTAGAATCCGAAAGGATGTTGGAAGATATTAAGAGATCTATGATAGATATTAAAAGTGACAAGAATGAGGGTGGAAACCCTTCTAGGTTTGGTTATGAATCTTGTCATAATTGGCAAAAAGAGATAAATGCTCTTCAAGTCAAATTAGACAAAGCCTTACAACCAAAGAATGCTTATGTTATTTATTAGTCTAAGTATGAAAGGTCTTTGAACCATTGATATAAGAAACATAAATTTGTTAAAAGGAGTCTAATATCAAAGGCACATCTCATCATAAATTTTCTTATCTCTATGGTTGCAAGAAAGTCCATACTATTGAAAAATGAAAATTTATGAAACTTTTAGTTCCTAAAGGAGTCTTTCAATGGTTGCCCAAATGCAACCTTATTTTCACTCACCCCTAAGGATCCAATGAAGATTGGTACCTAGCACTTGTTGTTAATTTTACAGGATAAATGTCTTGGATTTATGAAGAGAGTATGGGATATTGTTTATGGTGAGAGTAACAACATATGAGACATTTTACCAAATTCCTAAAGGAGTATGTAATTATTTCTCAATATAATACTCCTAGTACTCTCGAATAAAATGTTATAGATGAAAAACATAATCGTACCTTGATGGATATGACAAGATCTATGATGAGTCGATCTAAATTACCTGATTTCATTTGGGGAGAAGCTCTCAAAGTTGCTATGTATATATTGAATAAGGTATCATATAAGGTTGTACCTAAGACACAACTTTTGTTGTCTAAAGGATGAAAACCTACTCTTAATCATATTTATGTATGAGGGTGTGCAACTGAACTAAAAACGTATGACCAAAGCATATCAAAGTTAAGCCCTACGAAAATTAGGTGTTATTTCATTGGTTATCATAACATTGTTAATGGATATAGTGTCCCCATTACCCGACCTGCCCTCATATTTTTAATCGGGGAAAATCTAAACCCAAACCCAGTCAAAACAGGTTTTTCCCGTCAACTTCGGGACAGGTTCGGGTGGGTACCCGCGAGTACGAGTTATGTTGTCATGCCTAATCTTGATATTTGAGGAACTGTGAAACAATGTATAATTGTTGTATTTGTTGCTAGGAATTTTAACATCTTGGCATATCTTATGCCTTTGACTTTCTCTTTAATGTAACTTTTATTGACTTTTCAAAAAAAAATAGAGATGTGCCAACAAACTATACAATTAAGACAATACACTTCTTCAAACATTAGTTCTAATTCTACTATTAACACTCAAGGAGAGAGAAGAAGAATTAGTTACAAGTTAGTTATGCTAATACCTAATTTGTTAGTGAAGCTTTCATTTATAACATGTTAGTTAGTTATTTAGAATGCATTTTTTCTCTAATTAGTATGTATTAGTTAGGAGTTTATTGGAGTTTGTAATCATGTACATCAGTTATAGCATATTACAAACAGTTTTCATCTCTTATAAGTATCCATTGTAATCACGATTTCAAGGTTAATGAATTTGATTGTTTTTTTTCATAATATGGTATCAAAAGCCTCATTTAAGATTCAGTGGGCCATCTGCTATCAATTTTCTACTATTAAACCACCAACACCATAATTTATTTATACGCTCCAGGTGTCCAATCTTGGGCGTGAAGGGGTGTGTTAAAAGTCTCATGTTGAAAAATATATGGTATTAGCATGTATTTATAAGTGGGGGAAATTTTTACCCTAAAAGCCAGTTTTATAGGGTTAGGTTAGGTTCAACCATATTTTATTAATATGGTATCTAGAGCCTTATGAAGAAATCTTTCGATCCAATGTTTTCCGTTGTGATTCTCTTGATAATTTGAATTGTTTTCTATAACTCCTCTTTTAGGTTCACATTCGGTAGTTCTCCTATGTGTTTTCTTTCTTTTTGTCATCCCTCAAGATTCATTAATGCTGCCAAGAAACAACAATGTTCAACAAGTTCTAATTCAAGCTGATTTTTCTTTCTATATGCATCTAAGTGATGGAGTAAATATAGTTACAGTTACACCAAAGCATGATTGTTCCAACTATGCTAGATTAACGGGTTAATGCGATGAGCGCTTGGTGCAAAGAACCGATTGTTGGACTTGAGGCTTCACACATAAGAGGGGGATGGGTGAATTGTGTGGTTCAGAAAAAAGTGATTTTGAAAACCTTTGGGAAATAAAGTCAAAGTTTAACAACATTTTTTAAAACATATCGGCGGGAATAAAAAGCAAAATGTAAATTGCATAATTTGAAAGAGTTAACGGAAAAGAGGAACACCAAGAATTATAGAGGTTCAGTCAAAGCAAAAGGACATACTATTCTCCCAAGAATTGATCTTAAGAGTTTCTAATAAATGTTGAGAGCTTTTAGTAGGAAAAACTCACGAACCCCATTATACATGGAAATGATGGTTGACCTCCAACAAAATAATACAAGACTTTAGAATATGGCAGTTTGAGTATTCTCTTCCAAACAAGGAACCGAGCAGTTAGTCTTTTCTCCACAAACAAGGATCTTGGAACGGTTAGTCTTCAAGTTCCTAAACCTTACAAGATTTTACACAAGCTAAGCTCACGAACCTTAAACCTTTGTTTTATACGAGATAACTAATATCATGTGAAATTTTAACATCAGGCTAATCTCTAACTTACCAAGTTTTTAGTACCGGCCTGAGCTTGAACCTAATCTTGGTTTTATATTGGGCTAATCAAGAACATGATGAAAGCTTTTAGACGAGTTGAACTTTCGAACCTAAACAGAGACTAAATCATAAAATCCCCAAACCAAAACTTTTAACGGGTTTAGCTTCTAACCCACAAATAATTCCTAATTGGATAATATTCAACCAAGGTGTATACACAAGATTCCCTTAATGAATTTACAATTCTACCCTTCCATAATTACACATTTTTCTTACTCACAAAAGGACTTTTCTCATAAAATCACTTAGGCTAAAATATTAGTGAAATAATGTTAAAGAAAAGTTTAGAGAGAGAGTAAGAGTTGAAAGTGTCAAAACACGATTCTGAATGAAATGAAATGAGGGAATGGACCTCTATTTATAGGCTAGAGGTTGGCTTTAAAAGGAATTTCAAATAAATGCTTTTTATGACCATCTAATCGATTGTCACATGTTTCCAATTGGTTAGAAGTTTGAAATATAATCGGTTATAAGTTCATAATAGAAAAGAAAAGATATCTAGCCATTTTACATCATTAAGGCATTGTCCTAATTGCTTGGGACTCAATTTTGATCTAAGCTAATCGATTAGAAAAAAAGTGCTCATCGATTAGATAAGTCAAAAATTTATCTCTAGCAATTTTGACAGTTCCTAATTCATCTGGAACAACTTCAAGATGTTTTTGAAGATATTTTATTTAGTAAAAAACAATTTAAAAATAGATTTTAGAGTGTGTCTGTGTGTGTGTTTATGTTTTAGCCATGCACTTTTACGATAAAGTCCTTATGCTATACAATTTGTTCACTCATGACTAAATTAGGACGTTCTTCAATACTTCAAGACTTTTGCATATGCTTTCTTTTTTATAGATACTTGCTTGAGTAGCTTGAGATGAGGCTTTAGATTACATTCCATTTGATTGCCATCATCAGATAGTCAAGCCCATTAAACCCTATTATTTAGGCTTGCATCTTTATCCTCTTAATCACTCATGTTTGACTTATCATAACAGATTAGTTATTATCATTAAAAGTTTATTTCCTTATTAAAAGCATATTACCTGCAAAACAAGGTTCCATATTTTCCACCTTTTTGATGATGCAACACATCTCTCAGGGGGGTGGTAAAGGAAAATTTTATATATATATATATATATATATATATATATATATATATATATATATATATATATATATATATATATATATATATATATATATATATATATATATATATATATATATATATATAATATATATATATATATATATATATATATATATATATATATATATATATATATATATATATATTTGAAGTGACTAAACTTTCCCTAAGTTAAATAGAGAGTATACCATACCCCCCTTAGAGTATACTTATCCCCTTTTTTTCAAAATGAAAAAGGCGGGTAAAAATGCATTGCAAAAAGTAAATATACAAATAAGGAGAAGGGAAAACAAGTACTCATATTATTACTAAGAAATTCAAATTACAAAAGGGAAAATTGTTGAACTGAAAGTACACGAAGGGAAAATGCTGAAATGAAAGTTTACGAAGCAAAAAATAGGAAATAAGCAAAGATTTAAGTGAGATTATTTTTCATCAAAATCATAATAGAAGAATAGGTCATGTGGTAGTTTGGTTTGGTCAAGGATGAAGTGGCGTACTATGAAGTCGATCTTATCATTGATTACATTTATTTTTTCACTTATGATTTTCAAGAAATATTTGGTTGTGAGTATTTATAGGGAATTGTCTGAGCTTTCTATTTCTATAGGTATTTCCAGACTTTTGGCTTTCCTTTTCTTCTCATTTGGTGGTGCATTTTTGGCGATCTTTCCATTTACCAACTCGAACTTCATTGAGGGTAAGACAGAACTTCCTATTGTAGTTGTTTCTTCCTTGAAATCTTCATCTCCAAAGTAGTATCTTGTTTCTTCCAAAAACTTTATGACTAGATTTCCATATGGACGGTGTGCATCTCCTCTCTTGCTCTATACCAAGTAGTCAATTACTTGTTATGCCTATTTTACCTTGAATTTGTCTTCTATCAACCATACTATTTCTATATCAACTTAGGTTAAGAGACTGAAATTTCCTCTTCTGGGGAAAAAGGATGTGATTGATAACATAATGAATCAATCGACTTTTAGGGTTGATGTATCCAACAATGAATGGGTAGGCTATGAATGGTGTTGGTTCTTTCATAAGAGAATATGCAATAATGATGTATTTGTATTTGTTGGTTTTGTCTCCCAGCTCAAGGACTCTATTTATCCAAATTCTTCTAGAGAGATTTATCATATGTTTTCTTACTTCTCTTTAGAGTATTCCATCAGTGAGATGAAGATTTAGGAAGAAAATCTTCACAAGTGATGTATAGATTCTTTTTGAAGGTATGTAGAGAAAGGTGGAGAGGTTAAGTTCTTCAAAGGTTTTGACGAATTTGCATTCTTTGAAATCTTTTGGAGCTAGGTATGAATTCTTAGGAGGGTTCGGTTGGCAAAGTGTTGAAATAACATTGATTCTTTTTTTCTGGTGGTGAAATCATCAGTAATGGACTGGAGGTAAAGCTCAATCTTTTTTGGATTCATGAGGATTTTGCAAGAACACTCTCATAGACAAGGTTTGAGTGGAAAATATGCAATTCAAAAGAGTGAGAAGGAATACCTATTTATAGTGATCCATACGAGAATTTAAGTAACTATTCTTTGCAAGCATTCAATGCAGATTGTAATGATCGAAAATCAAATCAAAATTTTCCTTTTTAAGTCTCTCAACCAATTGGCTAAGAGATCTAATCGGTTAGATTCTCATTTTTCTCAGGAAGTTATGAAATCTTCATTAATTTTGAGATTTGATTTGCTTGAGGCACAAGGTAAACTTGGATTTGATATGAACATATTTGTGTCAAGCTTTTCCAATTGGTTGTCATTTCGTGCCAACCAATTGGGCTTATGTAACTCAGCCTCGTTGGTGCATTGTTGGACCTTATGTTGAATTTTTACTTTTCATCAACCCCAATTGTTATCTTTGCACCATTTTGCTAGAAAATACTATAATACTCATCTTATGGGTAAGAAAACTATTTATTTAGATGAGCAAAAGTTAAAATTATTATTTTAAAGGGTTAATCAGATTTCCTGATTATTTTGACCTTAAAATAATTATACCTCTTTTATTAAGAAGTATTGATAAACATTTCCCAAATGGGAAGACACTAAATTGTGTATCCTCCTCTACACATTGTTGGATGCGAGAGTTGGTAAAACCACAAAATGAATAAGTCTATTACAACCATATTCATTCAACTGATCACTATAGATCATACTCTTTGAGTTATTCTCAAATAATTTGCTTTGATCACAACGGTTGGTATTTGTCATCATCGTTCATCCTCAGATTAGAGACTTCATAAATATTATATAGTCTGGAAGTATATTGTTGCTTTGTATAACTTTATTTTAACAATCGTAAAAACTCCAAGTTGCAAATGCCTGTAAAACACTAAGGTTTCACCTTTGGTTCCCATAAATTCTTGGTCCCAAATGCATTATATACGTAAGATCTAAAGTTGTTACCTTTAGATGTTTTCATTTTATTGAAACAAAAAGGTTCTAGATGACCTATTCTTTTGCAGTGTTTGCATTTATATACATGATGCTTTTCTTTATGATCTATATATTTTCTGGTCTTTCTTTCCTTTTTAAATCCTAGACCATTTTTGTAAAGAAGATCTCTAACTAGATAAAACTAGGTCAAGCTTATTTTTCCTTGGGTAAATTTTCCTAGGGTTTCTCGTAAATCAACTACTTCTTTTATAAGGGAGTCACAACACTTACAATCTTCTTTCATACTTTTAGTCTTAATTATATATATTTTGAAAGATTTTTTTTATTTCCTTAAGATATATTAGGGATTCCTTAAGACCTAGTGTACGCTCTCTTAGTTTGGCATTCTCTTCCTCTATTTGACTGCTCATTCTAAAAAGTTTAGCGTAAGATGGTTTGATACCTGGAATAATATCTATCTCGTAGGACGCCTTTAAGTAGATTTCATATTTTTCATTAAAAGAGAATTTTTTCATATTTCTCTCTGAGGTTGATGTTTCTCTTTCTCTTCTTTGTTCAAGTATTGAAGATACTTCTTCGTCTTATTTGTCGTTCCTTGAGCAAAAGTGTCATTCATTTGATGTTGAATCTTTTGAGTATGTTCTTTCGAAGGATTGCGTATGAATTGTATAATAGGTGTAAGATGAGGATGGTGATTCTTCAATTTGGATTCCTTCATCTTTGAGTAGTTGAGTTGGATTGTTGAACTTCTCTATAATTTCCTTCCTTCTTGATTTTTCATGAAATTCGTGAAGGCTTCCATCTATTAATTTAATAGGTTGATTAAACTTCTAATTCTTAATTCTTATACTTTTATTAGTAATACAATTTCCAACAAAATTCCCAATATTTCTAAATTTAGAAAAACATCCATGATTGGTATCTTCATCTTCTTTGCCTCGTGTGTTCATCTTCTCTTATTTTATACTTGGAGAGGCTTGATATATCATTTCAAGAGTAACCCACATTTCCTTGGCGGTATTACAATGATGAACATTGTGAAATTTACTATCATATAGACCCATATTTATAAAGTTATTTGTCTTAAAATTTAACTTAATCTTTCTCTTTTCCTCTTCTTTCCAAAGAGAATGGGGTTTATCTACTACTTCATCAATTACTTGATGAGTAAGGATAAATAGACCATCTATTGGTGTAAGCCCTAGAGGCCAATACTTTTGGTACTTGTATCGAATTATTTATTAATAATAAAAGGCTTTTTCTTTATTATGTTTGTTTAATAAAGTCCCTAGAATAGCTAGTCCGTTTAATGTATCAAGTATGACTTAATCATGAGATCACATTAAATATAAGGATACTATTCTTAAAGTATCCGTAGTCAAGCTTTATTATGAAGTGTGATAACATTAAAGCATGAAGACTATTATGTTTATAGACTGATGATCACATCTCATGGATCATGGATAAAGAGTTATCAAGTCTTAAACATAGGTATGAATATTAAGAGTAATATTTATATTGAATTGACCCGCTATGAGAATACTATATAGAATGTTATGCAAAGTGTCATAAGTTATTCTCATGGTGATAATGGTGTATACCACCCTTCGACCTGAAACCACTATGGACCCTAGATGTAGAGTCGAGTGCCTTATTGCTGATCAAACGTTATCCGTAATTGGATGACCATAAAGATAATTGATGGGTACTCCACGAAGCATGCTAAGGGACATGAGTGACCTAGATGGAATTTGCCCATCCTGCATAACAGGATAAATGTCTATGGGCCCAATATTGAACTGGACAAGGATGACACGGTCTATGCCTTGTGTTCAATATAGACATAAGGGCAAAAGGGTAATTATACACATAATTATTATCATAGAAGGATTTGTCATATCACATGACATTTTCGTGTCTTGGGTAGCAGTGATGTGTTGCTAGATACCGCTCACTGTTTATTATGTTAAATACGTGATTTAATATAATTGCCAATGCCGCGAAAACCTATAGGGTCACACACAAAGGACAGATTGATGATAGATAGAGTAATTAAGGAATATCGTAATGTACGGTGACCTTAAGTAAATTATAGAACATCGTAAGGTACGGTGTACTTAAGTAGAATACGAAATATGGTAAGGTACCACGCGCTTAAGTGATTTTGACATATTATAAGATATGGGCCATATACACTTGAGTGGGCTTTTTAGCTTGCAGCCCACACAAGTGGTTCTATAAATAGAACCCTTGTGTAGAAACATTGTTACAGTTGCAATTTCGTTTCTCTCTCTCACTCAAAGCCTTCATTCGTAGCAGCTAACACTGAGATTGAAGGAATCCGTTCCTGTGGACTGAGTAGAGGCGTTGTCATTGTTCAACGTTCATGATCGCTCTGTAGATCTGCATCAAAGGTTATAATCGCCACAAGAGGTAACGATTCTATCACTGATCATGCCCATTCGTAAGGATCATTAAAGGATAAATTTTAAATTCCGCTGCGTTTTGGATCGCCCTTCTCCAACACCATTAACTATGGTTTCCTACAATTCATGATTTATGCTTTGAATAAAAATTCTAAACCTGCCTTGCCAAATATTAAATTTACTATCACTGAAAAGTGGTGGTGTATTTAGAAAGGTTCTCTTGCCGAAAGTCATCTTCCTCCTGAGACGATTAACCCTTAAATAGGAGTTAGACTCTGATTCCACTTGTTGGACTTGAGACCTATCACACAAGAGATAGAGAGAGAGAGAGAGGGGGGGGGGGAGGGAATTGTGTGGTTTAAAAAAAGGTGATTTTGAAAACCTTTGTGAAATAAAATGAGAGTTTAAAAACATATTTGAAAACTTAGCAGTGGGAATAATATCATAATGTAAATTGTGGAATTTAAAAGAGTTAAGGGAAAAGAGGAAGACTAAGAATTATATAGGTTTTGTCAAAGAAAAATGACCTAATATTCTCCCCAAGAATTGATTTTGAGAGTTTTAATTAAATGTTGATAGCTTTTAGTATGAAAGATTCATGAACCCCCTTATACAAGAAAATAATGGTTGACCTCTAACCAAATAATAATAGACTAAGGAATATGGTTGTTTGAGTATTCTCTTCCAAACAATGAATCGAAGCGGTTAGTCCTTTCTCCACAAATAAGGATCTTGGAGCGGTTAGTATTCAAGTTCCCAAACCTTGCAAGCTTTTACACAGGCTGAGCTCACGAACCTTACACCTTGGTTTTATATGGGATAACCAATAACTTGTGAGATTTTAATATCTTGTTAATCTCTAACCTATCAAGCTTTTAGTACCGGGTTGAGCTTGAACCTAATCTTGGTTTAATACTGGGCTAACCAAGAACATGATGAAAACTTTTATATAGGTTGAACTTTCGAACCTAAACCGACACTAAATCACACAATCCCCAAACCAAATCTTTTAACGGATTTAGCTTATAACCCACAAATAATCCCTAATTGAATAATATTCAACCAATGTATATACAAAAGATTCCATTGGTGAATTTACAACTCTACCCTTTCTAGAATAACAAATTTTCCTCACTAACAAAAGAAATTTTCTCACAAAAAGACTTAGGCTAAAATATTAGTGAGAGAAAGTTAAAGAAAAGTTTAGAGAGAGAGAGAGAGGGAGAGAGAGAGTTAAAAGTGTCAAAATACGATTTTGGATGAAATAAAATGAGGGAAGAAACCTCTATTTATAGGCTAGAGGTTGGCTCAAAAAGGAGTTTCAAATAAATTATTTTTATGACATCTAATCGATTGACACATGTTTCCAATCAGTTAAAAATTTGAAATATAATTGGTTGTGAGTTCAAAATAGGAAAGAAAAGATATAATGTTGTTACACATCATTAAGGCATTATTCTAATCGCTTGGGACTCAATTTTGAGACGAGCTAATCGCTTGGGGTGTGCGTGCGTGCGCATGTATGCGTGTTTATGTGTGGGGGGAGAGGCATGCACGCATGTGTGGGTGTGTGTGTGGGTGGGTAGGTGGGGTGGGTATGTGTGTGTGTGTGTGTGTATGTGTGTGTGTGTGTGTTTTAGCCATGCGCCGTTACGATAAACTCCTTTTTCTATACAATTTGTTCACTCACTACTAAATTAGGAGGTTCTTCAGTACTTCAAGACTTTGCCATATGCTTTCTCTTTTGTAGACACTTGCTTGAGTAGCTTGATATGATGCTTTAGATTGCATTTTATTTGATTTCCAACATGGGATAGTCCATCAAACCCTAATACTTAGGTTTGCATCTTTATCCGTTTAATCGTTCATGCTTGACTTAGCATAAGACATTAGTTGCATTCATCAAAATTAGATGTCGTTGTTAAAACCATATCACCTACAAAATAAGGTTCTATACAAATTGCCCATTTTATTGATCGATCTACATAGTTACCTGATCTTGAAGATCTCAATTATGAAGCTTTGGAGAGGTGTAATCATCTGCTACATTTTTGGCTTATTAATTCTATCTCGGATTCCATTGCACATACTATTATGTTCCATGAAAATTCCGCTGATGTGTGGGAAGATTGGAGATAAAGGTTTTCTAAAATCGACTGAGTCTATGTTTCAAATTTGAGATCTCAACTCAATTTCCTTAAGCAAGGTGGTAGCTCTATTTTGGAGTATTTCATAGAGATGAAAACTCTTTGGGATAAACTCAATGTCCTTCGACCAATTTCTTCTTGCGCATGTTTACATCAGTGTAGATGCGAGACTATACGTTCAACTCGAAAATTTGTTCTTGAAGATCAAGCACATCAATTTTGACACATTTGTCTTTTCTTATTCAACAAGTAACAATAATTCCTCTAATTATTGGCTAATTTACTTTGGAGCCAATGTTCACATATGTTATTATTTACATTTTTTGGAGTATTTTTATAGAATTAAACCAATTAGTATCCCTTTTCCAAATGGAAATTTCAGTTCATGTCACCTATGTAGGTAATGTTTAGATTTCCCCTTCTCTTTACATCACTAATGTTCTATATTCTCACGAGTTCACTCTCAACTTGATTTCCGTGTCTAATTTATGAAAATCCTTTCACTTATTAGCCAAATTCACACCTAACCATTTTTACTTGTAGGATATGAAGTCCATGAAGATGATTGGTTTGGCTAATCAAGTGAATGGTTTGAACAAGTTTATGATGGACACCAGATCTGCCACTACTACCACTGAGTCTCAACCTACATCTCTAATTTTTCTTCATATAAACATGTAAATACTAATCATAGCTTTCCTTTTCTTAGTGTAATTCCTTCCATTTGGCACTTCAGATCATGGAACTTGTCTAATCATAGATTGTGTGATATGGAAAATATATATCCTTCTATTACAAATGATAATAAATCTTCCTTTGACATTTGTCACTTTGCCTATACTAAATTTGAACTCCTCCATTTTGACATTTAGGGACCAATTGGAACCCCATTTGTTCATGACCACAAATACTTATGTACTATACTTGATGATTTTCGTAGATTTACATGGATTATACTCATTAAAATTAAATTTGAAGTTGCCTTACAGGTTTAATATTTTGTTACCATGATTGGAAACCAATACAAAATTGTTCCTAAAACCATTATAACAGATAATGGACTTGAGTTTTACCTGCCTTCCTTCTATAATTTAAAAGGAATCCAACATCAAAAGTCATGTGTTCAAACTCTCCAACAAAATAGGAGAGTGGAGATAAAACACCAACACATTTGGAATCTTGGAAGAGAATTATTATATCAATTAATGTTATCAAAACAATATTGGACTTATATCTTCAATAATTCCATATTTCTTATCAATAGAGTTACTTCACCCATTCTTTAAAATAAATCACCATATTATGCCTTATATAACAAGGAACCTGATATTAACTCATTCAAAGTCTTTGGTTGTCTTGCATTTGCACACACAATTCAATCACATAGAACCAAACTTGATGCAAGGGCAAGAAAATATTTTTTTCTTAGGATAAAAGTCAAGTTACAAAGGCTAAACTTTGTTAGATCTAAACTAAAAAAAATCTTCATATCCATAAATGTCTCTTTCCATAAACACATATTACCTTTTCTCTCCAACAACACCAATCTCAATCATAATTGGTGTGTCTATCCCTACACCAACATACATGTTTCATCTCCTCATGCCAGTGACCTTAGTAACCTCACTAACCAACAATCATTGTACATACTTGTCCATGACACATCTAACACACCAACACATATCCCATAACTAATTTCCCCTACACATCCTACATTTGAAACAAATACCACCAACACTACCATACTAGTTGTTGATCCTAATCATAACCCAATTTATGTAATGACCAACCTATCATATCCTCACCTAGAACCATAAATCCTTCATCATATCTCAAGGACTACTTTTGCAATTTATTCACTGATTCATCAAACCACTCATATTTAGATACACAATATCCTTTGTCTTGTGACATGTCTTATTAAAAGTTATCTCATTTACACAATTACTTTGTCATGTCTATTAATACTATCATTGAACCAAAATATTTTGTTGAGGCTAACAAGTTTGATTTTTAGAAACAAGCGATGCAAACTGAACTTGCAACTCTTGAAAGTGCATGTACATGGGACATAATGGGATTACCACGAAACATCAAGCCCATAGATTGTAGGTGTTAGAACAAGATTTTGGTTCTGCAATTTATCTCTAAGTTTTGATGATAACAAAGGATGAAACATTTTTGTACCCTAATAAAATTCTCTGTGCAGGGCTCTAACGATAAATGAATCTGATGAAATAACATCTAACGTCACACAAATCCAGAACAGCTGACTTAAAGTCAAAAGTATTCGCTCTGACATCTGAAGACTCTGATATTCTGCATCTGAAGAATCCCACACCTGAATACTCTAATGATCATTACATCTGAAGAATGTCAAATTAGAGATCAATCAAGAACTTCTAAAGAAAACACATCAGGAAACTATCTAAAGAATTCATGATCTAAGAGAAGTATCTGAATTCCGCGCACTCTGATTCACGACAAACATATCAGATCAAGACTTAACAACGAAGTATTCCAAAAATGGTATAAATCTCTATATGGAGAAAATTGAATACTCTCCTAAATTGCTATGGAAAGGACAACATTTTTAATGTCATTAAATCCCATTATTGACAAGATATCAGCATCAATGCTACATTCAACAATATCATCTCCAAGCAATATAAAAAGGTCTGACCATCATCATACCAAAACACGAAGCTAATCTATAAGAATTATGTTCATCAAAAAATCAATCATTCACTAATTGTTGTTCTACATTATCACACGAGTTGTTGCTCTTAGTGTGAGGTTCAATTGTTCTTACTGTGTTCATATTGCTTACCTAGAAGCACTAAACACTTTCTTGTATTTCTATAATAGTTATTGTAAAGTTCCTCAAGTGACTTGCGAAGTTTGTAGACTTGAGAGGGCTAAGAGACCATTGTACTCTTAGACGTTGTTGTAATCTTTCAAGATTATTGGATTAAGTCCTTTTTGAAGGAGAAATCACCTTGGTAGAGTGGACTAGAGTAGCTTTGAATTTCAAGCGAACCAGGATAACTTCTGTGTTATTTATCTTTAATTTGTGTGAATTAGAAACTCCAAAAGTTTTTATTGTCTATGAAAACAATTCAAAACCCCCTTTCTTGTTTTTCTCTACCTTATAATGGTATCAGAGCTTTGGCTCTATTATTGATTTTCAAATCAAACACTTAACAGTGCAGAGAGATCTAGTGTGAGAAAAACATAATGACTACAGAAAAACATAATGACTACCACCAATGAAAGAGATAGCTACAATGCCAAACCTCTAGTCTTCGATGGAGAGAAATTTGATTATTGGAAGGACAAAATCAAAAGCTTTTTTCTAGGCTATGACAATGACTTATGGGGTATTGTTACAAATGGTTATGAACCACTTGTATCTGCTTCTGGAGTTGTCATTGCTAGAAACAAAATGAGTGATTATCAGAAGCATGACTTGTTACAAATGGTTATGAACCACTTGTATCTGCTTTGGCTCTATTATTGATTTTTAAATCAAACACTTAACAGTGCAGAGAGATCTAGTGTGAGGAAAACATGACTTCAAAAATCATCATAAAGCCAGAACGATTTTGTTGAACACCATATCCTACAATGAATATGAAAAGATCACAAACAGGGAAACAACTAAAGAAATATTTGATTCCCTAAAGATGACTCACGAAAGCAACAATCAAGTCAAAGAAACTAAGGCTCTGAACCTAATCCAAAAATATGAAGCCTTCATAATGGAGGATGATGAATCTGTAGAGGTAAAGTTTTCTAGATTTCAAACTTTAATTGTAGGACTCAAGATTCTGGACAAAGGCTACATAACTGCAGATTATGTCAAAAAGATTATCAAAAGTCTATCAAAGAAGTGGAGACCTATGGTCACTGCCTTGAAGCTATCAAAGGATCTGAACAACATAAGCCTGGAAGAACTCATCAGCTCCCTCAGGAGTCATGAGATAGAGGAAGACGAACCTCAAAAGAAAAGAAAATCAGTGGCTCTGAAGTCCAGACTAGAAATACGTAAGACAAAAAGGAACAAAGCTTTCAAGCTGAAGAAGAAGACGATGATGATTCTGAAAAAGACGATTCTGATGATGAATAAGAGTTATCTATTTTATCTAGAAGAGTTAAACAACTTTGGAGAAAAAAGAATAATAACTTCAGAAGGCCCAGATAGAAGGGATATTGTTCAGAATCTACCTCCAGAAGCAGACCAGGCAAAGAGGTAACTTGCTATGAATGTAAAGAACCAGGACACTACTGAAAAGAATGTCCAAAGCTCAAGAAAGATAAGCCTAGAAAAGAAGGATTCAAGAAAAACTCTTTAAAAACTAATAAAGGACTCATGGCTACCTGGGATGACTCTAAATCTGATGCCTCAAAATCAGACTCCGAACTGGAACAAGCAAATGTCGCATTCATGGCTACCACATCTGGAAGTACATCCGAAAAAGAATCTGACTCTGAAGAGGTATTTTCTGATCTCTCTCGCTCTGATCTAGAAGCTTGTTTATCATAAACTCTCAGCTCTTATCAGAAGCTTCGACAGAAATTCAAGATCCTAAAAAGGGTCCATGAAGAAACTGTTGAAGAATGTGATAAGCTTGAAATAGAAGTTTCTGAACTTAAAGGAAACATTTTTGTTTTATAAAAAATGAATTTTCAACCAAAAAATGTTTAAAACTTGAAGAAACTCTTTCCAAAGCTCCACCAACTTCTGACACCATTATATACAAATATGAAAAGGCGTTTCAAAAATTTCTGAAAAATGGGCTTGAAAGAAGCAAAATGGCTTATATGTTTTATGGTGTTAGTCACAATAAGAAAAGAGGAATTGGATATGACTCTGATGAAGATGAGCAAATACCTTCTGTAGAGGATAAGCCGAAGTCACCTTTTTCATATCATTACACACATGCACAGACACAAAGTTTTGACAATGCAAGAAAACCCAAAGTTTCTAGAAACTCTGGGAGAACTAATCATAAAGGACCCAAAAGATTATGGGTACCAAAATATAAAATAGTATATGTTGCAGATATCCTGTGCAGCAGAGTTAAAACACCAATCATGGTACTTAGACTCTGGATGCTCGCGACACATGACGGGAAGAAAGCATATGTTCCAAAACCTGGAACTTAAAGACGCTGGCTTCGTAGGCTTTGGAGGAAATCAGAAAGGAAGAATCAGAGGATCTGGAACGGTTGATAATGGATTTCTTCCCTCTATTTCTGATGTTCTTTACGTAGAAGGATTAATGCATAACTTGTTATCCATAAGTCAATTAAGTGATAACGGTTATGATATAATATTTAATCAAAAAATGTGTAAGGCTATTAATCAGAAAAATGGAACAGTTCTTTTCACTAGTAAGAGGAAGAAAAACATTTACAAAATTAAACTTTCAGATCTAAAAGATCAAAATGTAAAATGTTTAATGTCTGTAAATGAAGAGCAACGGGTATGGCATATACGCTTGGGCTACATTAACATGAGAAAGATTTCTCAGCTAAATAAACTTAAGTTAGTCAGAGGCCTACCTAAGTTGAAGTTTTCTTCAGATGCTTTTTGTGAGGCATGTCAAAAGGGAAAATTTTCTAAAACAACTTTCAAAAATAAAAATGTTGTTTCTACCTCTAAACCTCTGGAACTTCTTCACATTGACTTGTTTGGACCTGTTAAGACAACCTCAGTCAATGGTAAGAAGTATGGAATTGTCATTGTTGATGATTATAGTCGTTGGACATAGGTAAAATTCCTTAAACACAAGAATGAGTCACACTCTGTGTTTACTAGTTTCTCCTCAAAAGTGCAAAATGAAATTAACTCTAAAATCATCAGAGTTAGAAGTGATCATGGTGGGGAATTTGAAAACAATCTTTTTAAAAAACTTTTTGATTCTAATGGAATATCCCATGATTTCTCCAGTCCTAGAACTCCACAACAAAACGGAGTTATAGAAAGGAAGAATATGACCTTTCAAGAAATGGCCAGAACCATGATAAATGAAACAAATGTAGCTAAACACTTATGGGATGAAGTAGTGAATACATCATGTTATATTCATAATAGAATCTCAATTAGACCTATTCTGGAGAAGACTCCTTATGAACTGTGTAAGGGAAGAAAACCCAACATTTCCTATTTTCATCCTTTTGGATGTTCTTGCTTTATCCTAAATACTAAAGACAACTTGAACAAGTTTGATTCTAAAGCACAAAAATGTATTATGTTGGGATACTCAGAACGTTCTAAAGGCTATAGAGTATGCAATACAGAAACATTAATTATGGAAGAATCAATACATGTCAAATTCGATGATAAGCTTGACTCTGAAAAGTCAAAGCTAGTTGATAATTTTGCAGAATTGGAGATAACACTTGCAGGCTCTGAGAAAAAGGCTAAAGAATCTGAAGAAGCAGAAAAAGGAACTTCAGAAGCACCTGAAGTCACATTAAATAAGAAAAGATCAAGAACTAGACAAAATGTATCTGAAGAATTGATTCTGGGAAACAAAGACGAACCCGTCAAAACAAGATCAACATTCAAGGGTTCTGAAGAGACACTTTTGGGACTAGTATCTCTGATAGAGCCAACATCCTGTGAAGAAGCACTTCAAGACAAAGAATGGATTCTGGAAATGAAATAAGAACTTGATCAATTTGCAAAGAACGATGTTTGGGATCTTGTACCAAAACCCAAGGGAACCCATGTGATTGGAACCAAATGGGTGTACAGAAACAAACTGAATGAAAAGGGTCAAGTGTTCAGAAACAAAGAACGACTGGTGGCACAAGGTTATAGTCAACAAGAAGGTATTTACTACAATGAAACCTTGGCTCCAGTCGCCAGGTTAGAATCTATCTGTTTACTTGTATCTTTTGTTGTAAATTACTCCATCAAACTATATCAGATGGATGTCAAAAGTGCGTTTCTGAATGGATATATTTTTGAAGAGGTGTATGTTCATTAGCCTCCTGGTTTTGAAAACTCAAAATGTCCAGAACACATTTTGAAACTGAAAGAATCCCTTTATGGTCTAAAACAAGCTCCCAGAGCTTGGTATGAAAAACTAAGTTCCTTTTCTTCTGGAAAATGATTTTATCAGAGGCAAAGTTGATTCTACACTCTTTGGTAAAAACATCAGAAACAACCTTATGATCTGTCAAATATATGTTGATGACATAATTTTTGGTTTTGCCAACCCCTTTGTCTGTCAAGAATTTTCTGAGCTCATGCAGGCTGGATTCGAAATGAGTCTGATGTAAGAACTAAAGTTCTTGCTAGGAATAAAAATCAATCAAACATCAGATGCTACTTATGTTTATCAAAGCAAATACATAAAAGACATTCTGAAGAAGTTTGAAATTTCATAAAGCAAACCAACAAAGACTCCTATAAACCCAACTTGCATTCTAAAGAAAGAAGAGGTAAGTCAAAAGGTTTTTCAGAAACCCTGTTGTGGTATGATAGGTTCTCTTCTTTATCTGTCTGCTACACGTCTAGATATATTATTCAGCGTCTATCTCTGTGAAAAATTCCAGTCAGATCCAAGGGAATCTCACCTAACTACTATTAAGAGAATCCTAAGGTATCTGAAAGGAACACCTAACCTTGGCCTGATGTATAAGAAAACATCATAGTATAGGATTTCTAGGTATTATGATGCAGATTACGCTGGAGATAGATTGGAACGCAAAAGCACATCTGAAAACTGTCAATTTTTGGAAGGAAACCTCATCTCATGGGCTAACAAAAGATAATCAACCATTGCACTCTCAACTGCAGAAGCAAAATACATTTCAACTTCATTATTCACCACTCAGATGCTCTGGATGAAGAATCAACTAGAGGACCTTCAAATATATGAGAGTAACATTCCTATATTTTGTGAGAATAATGTTGCCATATGTTTAACTAAGAATCTTATTTTGCACTCCAGAGTAAAGCACATAGAAATAAACATCATTTTATCAAAGACTATGTTTAGAAAGGGGTAATAACTTTAAAATTCATTGATACAGATCACTAATGGGATGATATCTTCATAAAACCCCTAGCTGAAGATAAATTCTCCTTCATTCGGAAACATTTAAACATGGCAGATTGCCTAGAGTGATTCTAAACTTGTGCTTCTCCTTTGAAGTGTCAAAATATGCTCTAACTTAAATCTATCGTTGGCATCTGGTTCTGATACTTCTACCAGTTAGATGTAATCTGAATTAGAAACCCTCTGAATCAAAAATCTCTTGGTATTCTTGATGTCAGAAACATCAACATGTGGCCTCTCTAGCGTCTGACCTTAGATCTTCTAGACAACTATCTAGCACAAAACTCAAGAGTCAGACTATTGAGATCTCCTCGAGTAGTGTGCATATTTTTTGGGATTAGACATCCATCATTAGCTGCAATTAATTCTCCTCTAGCGTGTCGACTCAAAATTCTGTGCTAATTAATTATGTTGTTTACTATTTTATAATAACGTTGTTGTTTTGCATGCTACTAATGTGTGTATATACTTTTCACAACTCTCACTTTCACACTTTTCACTCATAAACCTACACAAAACCTCTTGTACTCAACATCTCTCAAGCTTTTCAACATTCTTCAATCTTCATCAATATTCAACAACAACTTCATCATCTCTAAATGGATTCTCAACAACAACAAGTATACAACTTCTCATAACAAATGGAAGCAAATGAGCAACTTGCTGAAGCTCCATAACAAACCTCTATTGCAATTACTGCAACTTTAACAATGATTTACAAGGAACCCCACGTCCTTGATCGTCCACCCCACATAAACCTTGCCACACCCTTTGAAAAGTTGGAGGTACTATGTGAATCACTGGTGGATTTTGATAACATAAAGCTGAATGGAATTGATCTCACCGAGGAACTGAAGAAACAAGGCTGGGAAAATTATTTTCAGAGGCTCTATGGTCCCATCTATACCTTCTCGTCAAAGAGTTATGGAGATTCACAGACTGTGATGACCACTGTATAGCTTCATATGTTCTGGGTGTGAAGATGGTCATCACCGAAAAATCTATTGCCAAGCTTCTGAACATGGAGAAAACTAGGGGCAGAAGGATTTACAACATAAACCCTAGGACAAGATACATGTCCCAGAAGATTGTCCCACTATCTTCAAACAAAGCTCTGAAGACAGATCCTCCAAAAACAAAGAACTTCACTAAAATCTGAGAGTCTGGTTGAAGATTATTCTGGGTACCATCCACCACCGTCCAACTTCAAACTCTTCTAACTACATCAACATCGATCAGAAGTGCATCTTATATTGACTTCACAAGGGGATAAAGTTGAATCTCCCAGCGTTACTCTTCAAGTACATAAGGGATTCAATCAGAGACACAAGGAATCACATGAAGCCCAGAAACTACATTCCTCTGGGAAGGCTCATCTATGATGTTCTGATTGAAAGTGGGTTAATGGACCATATGATATCCCACAATATCATGGAAGATGTGACTGTAGACGTTGGCAAACCTCTGAGTGCCAAGAATCTGAAGAGCATGGGAGTCATTGAAAGAGTCTTAGCCAGACCAACTCTGGATACATCTTGGGAAGCTCTGAAGGATCAGAGAAAGATTCCAAATGGTCTCTATCTATTTTCCAAGATAGATCCTCTTGAGGTCATTGGCTACTACCTCTAGGATCTGACAGCTTAAGGAGTGGACATCTCAGAGTTCTCAGTGGATTGGCTACTAGAACATCCACCAAACTTCATGAAGAGGATGAGAGAGCCCTCTGAAAGGAAGTCGAAGAAGAAGACTCTAAAGCTGGGAGAAATGTCAAAAACCAGACCGTCTGTGCCTTTGAACTCATCTGCTTCAAGTAAGTCAGTTCCCTCTGAAACTCCTTTAAATTCTAATTTAAAGCAACTATCTTCCTCTCTACTTCAAACATCCTTTACCTATACAAACTCTGAACCCACAACATCCGTTCCAACTCCCTCTGAATCTCACAACTCTAACCCTTCCTCACCCCCTTTCAACTATTTAATCTCACTACCACAACATTTCCCATTTCTGAGGCCTTACTTCTAACTAAGCCCATCTCACCTGCCTTTTCAACTCCCTCATCACCACCTTACTATGACCTGTCCTCTGACTCTAACCAACCAGAAACCACTAACACTCCATCTCCAACATTGGCCCAACTTCAAGCCATTGCACTATCTAACCAACCCCCATCTGTGTCAGAAACCTCAATGCCTTCCCCATCGGAACATCCAACAGAACCACAATTTGAACCTCAAACAATATCACCATCTGAACTTCCCATTGAACCCGACATCTGAACCCCCTACTGTACAAACCTCTAAACCTCCCACTGAAACCACCCTCGCCTCATCAGAAACCATTCATCCATCATCTGCATCTGAACCAAACTTTCCTACCCTGGAAGAGTTAGTTGCTTTATTTTCTGAATCACCAACTGCGAAGCTCAAAACGCTGTTTGAACAATCCATCCTAAGTGATAATCCCTCTGAAGTGAGGAATCACTGGAATGGATTTCTCAAATGAATGACATCTGAGGTCTTCAAGTTGAAAGGACTCTCTGAGAAAGTCAAAAATGACTATATCAGAGAGGCTGAGGAGAGGCTAGAGGCTCGTCTGGCCAGAGAAGCTGAAGAGAAAGCACGCCAGGAAGTTGAAGAGCAGGCGAGAAAGGAAGCCAAAGCAAAAGCTACCGCTGAGACTGTTACTACTGCTGAAGCCGAAGCTAAAGCCAAGGTTGACGCTGAAGAAGTAGCACGTATTACTGCAGAAGAAGCTGCTAAGGCTAAAGAAGTTGCTCTGACTCAAGGGGAATCTTCTAACTCTGATCTCGCTCCTCTGGTGCTGAAGACTCTAGAGGAACTCCAGAAAGACCAACAGATTGTAAGAGCCAAATTGGATCAACAAAACTTTGTCAACTCCAGTATTCAGAATCTCCTGACTCAGCTGCTTCAGAGGATGTCGCCCCCTCCAAACCCTTAGGCAACTTAGGTTTTCTGATTTTTGATTTTGTTCTTCTAAGTGTTTTAGCTTCTATGTTTTTCAGTCTTTGTATCTGTTTCCTTTATCCAATGAAGTATTTTTTTCTTGCTCTATTTGGTTCTTTATTATGTCTTTTTGAGTCTAACAAAAAGGGGGAGAAATAATTAAACAACCTTCTGATGAAATTAATATCTAAACCTCATAATGCACAACTTACATTCTAAACATCTAAATATATTGCGCAGTCTAAGTTCTTGCAGGAAGTATCTGAGTAAAACATCTGAGAAACAAGCTAAGTAACATAAGAGGCTCTGGTAAGAAACTCTAAACTTTCTAATGTATCAGATTCAGGGGGAGATTGCTTATCTCAGGAGGAGTCATAGTATATCTGACTCTGAAATTACCTTTCTTTAACTATTATGAAGTATCATATTTTCATCAACAGTCTGAAGTTTTGTCATCATAAAAAAGGGGGAGATTGTTAAAACAAGATTTTGGTTCTGCAATTTATCTCTAAGTTTTGATGATAACAAAGAATGATGGTACCCTAATAAAATTCTCTAAGTGTGCAGGGCTCTAACGATAAATGAATATGATGAAATAACATCTATCGTCACACAAGTCCAGAAGAACTGACTTAAAGTCGAAAGTATTCGCTCTGACATTTGAAGACTCTGATATTCTGCATCTGAAGAATCCCACACCTAAATTCTATAATGATAATTACATCTGAAGAATATCAAATCAGAGATCAATCAAGAACTTATAAATAAAACACATCATGCAACTATATGAAGAATACAAGATCTAAGAGAAGTATTTGAATTCCGTGCACTCTGATTCACGTCAAACAAATCAGATAAAGACTTCACAACGAAGTATTCCAAAAAATGGTATAAATCTCTATATGGAGAAAATTGAATACTCTCCTAAACTGCTATGGAAAGGACAACATTTTTAATGTCATTAAATCCCATTATTGACAATATATCAGCATCAATTCTACATTCAATGATATCATCTCCAAGCACTATAAAAAGGTCCAACCATCATCATACCAAAACACGAAGCTAATCTACAAGAATTAGGTTCCTAAAAATTCAATTATTCACTAATTCTTGTTCTACATTATCACACGAGTTGTTGCTCTTAGTGTGAGATTCAATTGTTCTTACTGTGTTCATATTGCTTACCTAGAAGCACTAAACACTTTCTTGTATTT
Source organism: Lathyrus oleraceus (assembly GCF_024323335.1). Classification (NCBI taxonomy): domain Eukaryota; kingdom Viridiplantae; phylum Streptophyta; class Magnoliopsida; order Fabales; family Fabaceae; genus Lathyrus; species Lathyrus oleraceus. Next base: position 448,265,271 of record NC_066582.1, on the reverse strand, counting down.
CTATAATAGTTGTTGTAAAGTTCCTTAAGTGACTTGCACGGTCTGTAGACTTGAGAGGGCTAAGAGACCATTGTACTCTTAGACGTTGTTGTAATCTTTCAAGATTATTGGATTAAGTCCTTTTTGAAGGTGAAATCACCTTGGTAGGGTTGACTGGAGTAGCTTTGAATTTCAAGCGAACCAAGATAACTTCTGTGTTGTTTATCTTTAATTTGTGTGAATTAGAAACCCCGAAAGTTTTTATTGTCTGTGAAAACAATTCAAACCCCTATTTCTTGTTTTTCTCTACCTTCAGTAGGTAGGTGTTCAAAACCAAATTTCATGCAGATGGCTTAACAAATAGATTCAAAGCTAGGTTGGTTGCCAAAGGATACAACCAAATTGAAGGATTAGATTACTTTGACACATATTCACTAGTGGCAAAGTTAACTACCGACAAGCTTGTCATTGTTATTACTTCCATCAATAATTGGTTCATTCATCAACTAGACGTGAACAATTTTTTTCTTCATGGTGATCTCCAAGACCATGTTTACATGGTTATTCCCTTAAGTATTACTCCTCCAAAGCAAAACCAATTGTGCAAGCTCAGAAAATCATTGTATTTTCTTAAGCAAGCCAATAGAAAATGGTTTGAAAATCTCACTTCAACACTCTTTCATAATGGTAGCCCACAAGAAACTGCAAACCATTCCTTAATCACCAAGAAAGAATCTAATTCCTTTACTTTAATCTTGGTCCATGTTAATGATATCATCCTTGCATACAATTCCTTGGACAATTTGACAAAATCAAGTCCATCTTACACAATAATTTCCAAATAAATAATCTAGGTTAGCTGATGTACTTAATTGGCTTGGAAGTTGCTCATTCTAAAATAGGATTATCATTTCATAGAAAATAATGCTTGGATTTGTTATCTGACACATCAATGCTTGTCCAAATCTATTTCTACACCAGCAGACCCTTTAATCAAGTTATTCCATTACGATAGTCCTACATATCATGACATACCTACCTATATAATATTGATTGATAGGTTGCTTTATGTAACAATAACCAGGCCAAATAGCACATTCACCACTCAACAACTTAGTCAATTCCTCAACAAGCTTACCACTATACATTTTAATGTAACAACCAGAGTTCTTCCATACCTTAAACATTATCTTACTTAAGGTTTATTATTTCCAGGAGTTTCCTCCCTCCACCTCATTAGTTTCTCTGAGTATTGGGCAAGTTGTGTAGAGAGTAGAAGATGCGTATATGGGCAATGTTTATTCTTAGGCAAGTCTCTCATTTATTGGATAACAAAGAATTAACTATCAGTTTCTAGATCTTCTTCAAAAGTTTAATATTGTGCGTTAACAATAGCAACTTGTGAGCTTCAGTGGCTCGTGTATCTGCTTGAAGATCTCAAAGCCAATTAATCCAAACTTTTTTCTCTCCTATGACAATCTTAGTACAATTCATATTGCTTATAATCCCGTGTTTCATGAGCGCACCCAACACTTTGAAGTTGATTGGCATCTTATTTGTGAAAAAACTACAAATTGGTATACTCAAACTCATGCTTGTTTCTTTCAAGGATCAAATCACATTTTTTTTACTAAATAACTCTTACCATCACCGTCCCACTTTCTATTATCCAAGTTGGGGATGATGGATATTTATCCTCCAACTTGTGGGTGGATAACACTTAAGGACAAAGAATAAGAATTAGTTACAAGCTAGTTATGCTATAACTAACTTGTTAGTGAAGCTTTCCTTTTATAGCATATTATTTAGTTACTTATAATGCAATTTTCTCTCATTATCATGTATTGGTTAGGAGTTTGTGATCATGTACATCAACTCTAGCATATTACCATAATCTCTTCATCTCCAATACGTATCCATTGTAATCATTATTTCAAGGTTAATAAAGTTGATTACTTTGTTCATAATAAATATATTCTATGAAGCCCTCTTGTGACAGAGCCTAAGTAAAATCTACAAAGTTAGATATATAGACTATCTTCCAACTCCATTCATAATTGTAAAACAAAAGGCTCATAATAGTTGCCACAAAAAAGGAACTTCTGTCAATTACACAAACATGAGTCAACCTCCCACTTTGAATACATGCCCCCAATGTTCTCCTTGATTCATCAAACTAATGCAGTTACTACTTATTTCGTCACAACCATGTCTCTTAAGATTGATAAAGAACAACCTAACATGCATAGTATAATTGAATGTGAATTGTGCATGCATGTCATGAACTTTCACCCTGCGATAGTTTAGCACCTCACATTTTCGCTAACACCAAATATTTCAAACCATTATGACTTGTTAAATGTATTAGGCTCTTTTTACTTTGTTTTAGTATATTTTTCTAGATCCATTAACCATTCCTAATTTTTTTATGAGTTTGTTAGAGGGTTAGTTAAGCCAAGATTAATTTTCTCTTCCTTGAGTGGTCTTAAGCCTTATAATATAAAGGCTACGCCACTTATTCTTTTTGTAAGCAAGAAACATTTTTACACAATGAGAAGGATTTTCACGTATACAATATTAACATGGTATCAGCAACATACATGTTACGGTAGCAATTGTTAACCTTCTTCAACCCTTATCATTATTTTCCCCTCTTCTTAATGGCTAACCCGTGCTACTCTGTTTCGCAACAAAATTTGTAAATCCTTATTACCTTCACCCTAACAAGAATATAACTTTTGTTCTTATTTCACCTCTTTTTGATGCAAATAATTATCACACATGGTCAATATCAATGGGAATATCCCTTATTTAAAATAATAAACAACATTTCATTGGTGAAACCCTCTCAAAACCACTACCCACTGATCCTCTCTATGCACCATGGACAAAATGCAACACCAATGGTTCTTGCTTGGCTATTTTAATCAATCATTGAATCAGTCACCAAATTTGTTCTTTGGATCCATAATATTGTCGAGGTTTGGGATAATTTGCGCACACAATTCTCTCAAAGCGATGTGTTTCAAATCTATGACATCCAAGAAGATGTCTACAAGTTCCGACAAGTTACTCTAACCGTTTCTGATTACTTTACTCAACTCAAAGTTTTCTGGGATGAAATGGAATCATATCAACCAATTTCCTCATACTCTTTCTCAATCCATTGTTCATATGGAGTGATTGCATTCGTCAACAGTTATCATGAGCAAGACTATGTGATTTGATTTCTAAAAGGTCTCAATGAGAAATTCTCCTCTTCTAAATCGTAAATCATGATGATGAATCCTTTAACAGATATTGATAGAGCTCTCTCTTTGGTCATCCAACAGAAGTGAGAAATGAGTCATCCCCCATCTACTGATTTTCCTTAAATCGATACAATGGTCCCTTCTTCTACATTATAGATGAACCCAAATTCATATCATGGTGGCTACAAAACTTGGAACCCTAATTTCAAAGGAAAATCATTTTTCTCAAAGCCTACCTATGTGTGCACTTATTATGGTTGTACCTGTCACACGATCGAGACCTGTTTTGTCAAATCCAACTATCCACCAAGATTCAAGAACAAGCCAAAGATTGCTTCTTCTACCAACAATATCTCTGATCACACACCTATAACTTAAACAATCCCAAGTTTTGATTTCATACAAGAGAAATACAATAACATTATAGAGCTTCTCCAACAGTCAATATCCGAATCCACTCCCCAACCAACTCAATCACCAGTACACCTCTTGTCATGACACTGAATCCTTCTCTATCAAATGATAATCCTTCCACCATTTGGATTCTTGAAACAAGTGAAACAGACAACGCCACTTATAATCTTGTATCATTTATCATATATAAAACCATTACCCATATTACTGTAACTCTGCCTAATGGATCCCAAATTAGTTCTTTCATATCTGATAGCATTTCCTTGTCCTTATCTCTTACCATACATAATATCTCATATATAACTACCTTCAATGTTAATCTTGTCTCAGTGGCCAAACTAATTATTGTTCTTAATTGTCACTTGTTTTTCTTTATTAATGCATTCCATATTATACATAATCATTCCAAGCAAATATTTGGTATATCTAACCTACACAGAGGCCTAAAAATCATAGAATCTCTTAGTTATCCACGACTTTGTAATTCTGCTAATATTAACTCTCATGAACTCTGAAACTCCAAGTTAAGGCATGTATCTGATGTAGGTTTAAAGGCTATCTCTAGAATATTTTTTTATATCTTGTAAGCCTAATTTGGCCCCTTGTGATTCATGACATGATTCAAAATAGGAAATATTAACCCTTCCATCTAGTAATATTCATACTCCTCCTCCTTTTGAATTATTACACGCTGATTTGTAAGGACATCACTTAACCATTTCCATTTTAGGTCAAAGATATTTTCTAACTTTAGTTATGACTACACCAGATATACATGAGTTATATTCATAAAAAACAAAGATCATATAAAACTTAGCATTACCAATTTTATTGCCTACATTGAAAATCAATTCAAAACAACCCTTAAATGTTTAAGATCAAATAATGGCATCGAGTTTCTCACCTTAGAACATTTCATTATATCCAAAGGTATCTTACACTAAAAGTCTTGCCCTGAAATCCATCAATAAAATGACTTGTTAAATGTATTAGGTTTATCATAACACAACCTAATCTAGAGAAGCTTAGCTACTCATAATTCAGATAACGATATCATAATTGATAGATGAAAATAACATATGAATTCCATTGAAGTAATGGCCTACAATGGCTTCAAATGTCCTAAAAATCACCTGTGGTGCTCTTCAAATCGTGCTTTACTCTCTCCGAATCGTAACCCTTGTGAAAGTGCAGAAAATCCCCTTTTATTGGCTTCAGAATGAACCAGAACGCGTCAGAAAAGTCCAGAAAAAGGGTCCATTGCGTGCGTGATGACTTGCATCATGCGCACGATGCAGTTTTTATGGCCTCCATCATGCACACGATGCTACGTGATGGTGCATGTGATTATTTCTGAAGTTGCACTCTTTTTTACTCCCTTCTCACTCAAATTTTCACTAAGTCCACAATCTTCACACTTAGTTATTTTTTCTCATTTTTTGGCCATTCTTCTTCATTTTGGCTCATCTTTCACTTGTTTTGATTTGATTCTTCGACTAAATTCATGCAATGCGGACTATCATAACAACCCCAAACTTGAATCATTGCCTGTCTTCAAGTAACTTACCTGCAACTGCATATTTCAACAAAAAATGAGTCGCACAATAACAATTGAACACCACCAAATTGAATATTTATTTTACCTGATCATTGTTCTAGCTTCCAACTTCTATCCGGCGAATTCAAAAAACGTCCTCAACATTAACGAGTACTCAACCTATCTCTCAACTCACTTTGACTCACTCAATGGATAAGGTGATCTCTCAATCAACATGCAAAATCAATTATGCTTAGCTTGATCATGTTCTAATAGAGTTCATCACATAAGTCACAACACACACATATTAGATGTCTTTTCAGGTTGTAACTTGGCTTATGTTTAGGTAGGATATTTTTAGGAAAAATGTTTAAACCTTTGGAGTTAGGTGCCTAACCCTCCTTCTATCATCATACATGTTTGTTCCTTTTTTACGGTACTAGACACTTTTGGTCCTTCTTATACTATTATTTTTTTTCTTTTCTCACTTTTTTGAAGAAGTGTCTTTTCCACTTCTCTTTTTCTCATAAACTTTGAAATTTTTGGCCAATACTATTCTCTAGTACCCTAACCCCAAACTTAAAACTTTGCTCACTTCCAAGAGAAACCCTAAACTTAATCTTTTTCATACACTTTAGAAATTATACGTCTACCTAACTCCAAAGAGAGGGTGAAAAGAAAAGATCTTTCCATTCATATGGCTAATAATTTTAGGCTATATCACCGAAAGAAAGGCTAAAGCTCAAAGTGGTTAGCAATAAATATACCTATTACTACAGGGTGATTTTAAAAGGCTCAAAGATATAAACAGAAAACTGCCTCAGTGTGTGTTGGTCAAACCAAATAAACTTAATCAGAAATAGATCAAACCAGATAAAATAATAATGCATGGATACACTCATAAAGAAATAAAAGTGAGTAAAGGAAAGATGAGGTATATGTCGGTTGAGTACAAGTCCGTTGATTCTTTTCTCATTATTCGTCTTCATGTTGTTAGTTGTTATTGTGATGATCAAGTGTATTTTGGATCATCTGTTTAATGCTAAAGTGATAAACTTGAAAATCTGAATAAAACACAGCTACAAATTTGTGTATTAAGCAAACATAGATCATCATGGAAGGGTTATACTTGAGTAGCTAGTTCCTCTTTTGGATGGTCTTGAATAAAAATAAAGTAAATTCTGCAAAACAAAAACGGATTATAAATTATGGGTTGCCTCCCATCCAGCCCCTTTTTTTCGTCATTATCTTGACGTCCCATGCTTAAAACACGTCAGGCGCAAGGGATACCCTCACACTGGTGAAAACTCATGTTATCATTCCTTTTTGAACTTTACTACCTTTTTCTTCCAATTCGTAGCATGTCTCTAAATCCTCCAAATATGGTGTCCATTTATATGCATTAAACACCACATTTTCCTTGTTGAATTTCAAAATGTTCACTTGTCTCCACATCTATTTTTGCCTTCCCAGTAGCCAAGAATGAGCGCTCGAGAATATCTGACCTTTCTGAATCACCTTTCATGTCAATCACCACAAAGTCTGCAAGGAAGGTCAAACCATCAACATGAACTAGCACATCTTATATAATACCAAGCGGATGTGTAACAGACGAATCAACTAAAGTTAGCGTCATGTTGCCCGATAAGATCTCTCTTATCTTCAATTTCTTAAATTTTTCCAGTGACATGACATTGATACTCGACCATGAGTCACATAAAACATGTGGGTTTTTCCCCCATCAATGGTACAAGCGATGGTGAACTTTCTTGGATCCTTCATCTTTGGTGGCAATTCACGAGGTTCTTCCATCTCCTCTTTCTTTATCATGTTAACCTCTTTTTTAGTCAACTTTTGTTTTCCACCCTTCAACAATTCCTGCATAAACTTAGAAAACCTGGGAACTAATTCTAAAATTTCATGGAACAAGATACTTACCTGAAGTTTTGTCAACACTTTAAAATTTTCAAACATTCCAGCCTCATCCTCATGTACCAAATTTTTCTTAATGATGAGATATGGTGGTTTTATGTAATCTGGAAAAGGTGGGTTTGGTTCATTCAAAATTTGCTTCTTTGTTCTCCTCAAAGGAGAGTTTTTATCTATAAGTTGATCAATGGTGAATCCTCTTTCCTCTTTGTCACCTTGATTTCCACTCTCCTCTTTTTTAATTTTTCCTTCTTTTTCTCAATTACATCCTCTTTAACCATTTCAGCTTCACCCTTTTTAAGTAATCACCCCAGAATCTATTTCCACAGTCTTGCATGATTCATTCTTAGGATTATCTACAATGTTACCCGTGAATCCTTCATTTGATCTTGGAAAAGCAGTTATTTGTCTGGATAACTGACCAATATGTGTCTCCAAATTCTTGATTGACGCATCATGGTTTATACTCATAATTTCATGGTTCTTATTTACCTGATCAAAGCTACTTTGAGTGACTTTAATAAAATTGTACAAGGTCTCTTCCAACTGTGACGACTTCATGTGAAACACAGCTTGTTGGTTATGTTGCATGAAGGAGAATTGCGGTCCAAAACGCAGCGGAAATTAAAATTTTCTCCTTTAGAGATCCTTACGAATGGTCATGATCAGTGATAGAATATTTACCTCTTGTGACGGTTGAGACCTTTGGTGCAGATCTCTTGTGACAATCAAAACCTTTGATGCAGATCCATGAAGCGATCACGAACGTTGAACGATGGCAACGTCTCTACTCAGTCCACACGAACGGATTCCTTCAGTCTCAGTGCTAGCTGGTACGAATGAAGGCTTTGAGTGAGAGAGAGAGAGTGAGAAAACGAAAATAATGCAACCGCTATCAATGCTTCTGCACAAGGGTTCTATTTATAGAACCATTTGTGTGGGCTTCAAGCTAAAAGCCCACTTAAGTGTATTTTGGCCCATATCTTATAATATGCCCAAAATCACTTAAGCCCATGGTACCTTACCATATTTCGTATTCTACTCAAGTACACCGTACCTTACGATGTTCTATAATCCACTTAAGGGCACCGTGTCTTACGGTATTCCTTAGTTACCCTATCTCTCATAAATCCGTCCTTTGTGTGTGACCCTGTAGGTTTTCGTGACGTTGGCAATTATATTAAATCATGTATTTAACATAATAAACAGTGAGCGGTATCTAGCAACACATCACTGCTACCCAAGACACGAAAATGTCATGTGATCTGACAATTCCTTCTGTGATAATACTTATGTGTATAATTACCCTTTTGCCCTTATGTCTATATTGAACACAAGGCATAGACCGTGTCATCCTTGTCCAGTTCAATATTGGGCCCATAGACATTTATCCTGTTATGCAGGATGGGCAAATTCCATCTAGGTCACTCATGTCCCTCAGCATGCTTCGTGGAGTACCCATCAACTGTCTTTATGGTTATCCAGTTACGGACAACGTTGGATCAGCAATAAAGCACTCGACTCTACATCTAGGGTCCATAGTGGTTTCAAGTCGAAGAGTGGTATACACCATTATCACCATGAGAATAACTTATGACACTTTTCATAACTTTCTATATAGTATTCTCATAGCGGGTCAATCCGGTATAAATATTACTCTTAATACTCATACCTATGTTTAAGACTTGATAACTCCTTATCCATGATCCATGATATATGATCATCAGTCTATATACATAATAGTCTTAATGCTTTAATGTCATCCCACTTCACAATAAAGCTCGACTACGGATACTTTAAGAATAGTGTCCTTATGTTTAATGTGTTCTCATGATTAAGTCACACTTAATACATTAAACAGACTAGCTATTCTAGGGACTTTATTAAACAAACGTAATAAAGAAAAAGCCTTTTATTATTAATAAATAATTCGATACAAGTACCAAAAGTATTGGCCTCTAGGGCTTACACCAACAATCTCCCACTAGCACTAGAGCCAATCAGGCATACCCTTAATACCCATAGATCTAGTATGGCCATCATGCTTTTGCTGCGCAAGAGGCTTTGTCAGTGGGTCAGCAATATTGTCAAGTGTAGGTACTCTGCATATTTTCACATCCCCTCTATCTATCATCTCTCGAATGAGATGATAACGCCTAAGTATGTGGTTGAATCGTCGGTGAGATCTAGGCTCCTTAGCTTGTGCGATAGCACCATTGTTATCATAATAGAGACCAATGGGATCCACAATGCTAGGGACTATGCCAAGTTCACTAATGAACTTTTTGATCCAAACAACTCCCTTTTCTGCATTTGAGGCAGCAATATACTCGGTCTCGATTGTAGAATCAGCAACTGTATCTTGCTTTGAACTTTTCAAGCTCACAGCGCCATCATTTCAGCAAAACACATAACCATTGGAATCATTCATATTAAAGCGTCTCAGCACCTCGTCTATGTACTCTGACTTAGGCCAAGCATTTTATGATCTATCTCTATAGATTCTGATTCCTAATATATAGGCTGCTTCACCTAGGTCCTTCGTAGAGAAGCATTTCCCCACCCAAGACTTTACTTGTTGCAGGGTAGGGATATCGTTTCCAATAAGTAATATGTCATCTACATATAATACCAGGAATACGATCATGCTCCTACTAACCTTCTTGTAGACACAAGGCTCATCTTCGTTCTTGATGAATCCATATTGTTTTACTGTTTCATCAAAACGAAGATTCCACGAGTAGGTCACCGGCTCATCTTGATCCATGAGTAATACATCACCTTGATCCATATATCTCAGGTAGGTGACGTATCCTGCCTGACCTACGCTGGTCTTGTTCTACTTGAGCAGGTTGCTCTTACACAACTGCTTGTGTTTCCTGCTCCAATTCCTCCATAGGTGTGTCGATGCTTTGTGATTCTTGAATTTCTTCAAGCTCTACTTTCCTCCCACTGGTTCCTTTGGAAATAAAATCCTCTTCTAGGAAAACTCCAGTTCGAGCGACAAACACTTTGCCCTCAGAAGGATTGTTGAAGTAATATCCTCTTGTTTCTTTAGGATACCCCACAAATAAGCATTTGTCAGATTTGGACTCAAGCTTAGTTGAAATTTGTCGTTTCACATAAACCTCGCAACCCCAAATCTTTATGTAAGACATATGTGGTTTCTTACCACTCCATATCTCATATGGTGTCTTTTCAACCTTTTTGGATGGAACACGGTTAAGTGCGTAAGCTGCTGTCAATAGTGCATGTCCCCAAAAGGAGTTTGGAAGATCGGCGTGACTCATCATGGATCGGACCATGTCTAACAGGGTTCGATTTCTTCTCTCAGATACACCATTCCATTGGGGTGTTCCAGGAGGAGTGAGTTGGGATAGGATCCCACACTCTTTCAGATGGTCATCAACCTCTAGGCTTAAATACTCACCACCTCGATCTGATCGAAGAGTTTTAATATTCTTACCTAGTTGGTTTTGTACTTCATTCTTGAATTCCTTGAACTTTTCAAAGGACTCTGATTTGTGTTTCATTAAATACACATAACCATATCTACTGAAATCATCAGTGAATGTGATGAAGTACTGAAAACCTCCTCTGGCTGATATGTTCAGTGGTCCACATACATCAGTATGTATGAGGGCCAAAATATCATTAGCTCTTTCACCTTTTCCTGTGAATGGAGGCTTTGTCATCTTTCCAATTAAACAAGATCTGCATGTCTCATATGATTCATAATCAAAAGAGTCCAAGAGTCCATCTTTATGGAGTTTGGAAATGCGTTTCTCATTTATGTGGCCTAATCGACAATGCCAAAGGTAAGTTGGATTTAACTCGTTAGGTTTCATCCTTTTAGTATTAATGTTATATATAGGCATTTCGAGATCAAGGACATACAGTCCATTGCTCATTTGTGCAATAGCATAGAATATATCATTCAAATAAATTGAGCAACAATTGTTCTTTATTATAAATGAAAAACCAAACTTGCCCAAACAAGAAATGGAAATAATATTCCTGCTAATTGCAGGTACATAATAACAGTTCTCTAACTGAATTATTAAACCACTAGGTAAAGTTAATACATAAGTTCCTACGGCTAAAGCAGCAACCTTTGCTCCATTGCCAACTCGTAGGTCAACTTCACCTTTTGCCAAATCTCTATTTCTTTTTAGCCCCTGCACATTTGTACAAATGTGAGAACCACATCCAGTATCTAATACCCATGATGCAGAAGTAGATAAATTTATTTCAATAACATAAATACCTGAAGTTGAAGTCTCTACTCCATTCTTCGTATCTTCCAGGTACTTTGGGCAGTTTCTCTTCCAGTGTCCGGTCTTACCGCAATGGAAGCAGGTGCCTGCTTTTGCTATGCCTCCTCTAGGCTTCAAAGCAGCAACAGTGGGTCTGGGTTTGGCAACTTCCTTGCCTTTCCCTTTATCACCCTGCTTGGTGGGCCTTTTGTTCTGTCTCTTTCCATTTCCGATCATCAGAATGGACTTCCCTTTTGTCTTCAGATTCTGCTCAGCTGTTCTCAACATGCCTAGCAGTCCAGGAAGAGATTTATCCATATCATTCATATTGAAATTTAGGACAAATTGACTGAATCTATCTGGCAACGATTGCAAGATCAAATAAGTCGCAAGTTCCTTTCCGAGGGGAAAACCCAACCTTTCAAGGTTTTCCACATACCCAATCATCTTGAGCACATGGGGACTTACAGGGGCTCCCTAAACTAACTTGCTTTGAAAAAGGGATTTTGAAACTTCAAACCTCTCATGCCTTGCTTGCTCTTGATAGAGCAACTTCAGGTGTTCGATCATATCGAACGTTGACATGTTCTCATGTTGCTTTTGCAATTCTGAGTTCATGGTAGCTAGCATGAGACAAGCAGTTTCATTGGCATCATCGACATGCTTCTTATAAGCATCTCTTTCTGCCTTAGGTGCAGAACTAGGAGGTTCCTCTTCAGGAACAGAAGTCTCCAAGACATACAGCTTTTTATCATGTTTGAGGACAATCCTCAGGTTTCGGTGCCAATCCAGGAAATTTGTCCCAGACAATTTTTCCTTGTCAAGGATTGATCGCAAGATGTTGTTAGAGGTGTTTGTTGTCATGGTAATCTACATAAGAATTAATGAAAATATAAGTATCATTGACATATTTAATTAGGCCTTTAATTAAATATGCTCCCACTATTTTACTCAAAACAAATGACCCTCATCATTTGATTCGGAAAATCCCGTTGGAAGATTTTCTAGTGGGTCGAGATCCATATTTCACTTCGTTCTAAGTCCGCGTAGGCGGATTACACAAAACTAGGTTATTTAGGTAGGAACTCCTTCCAATTGTATCTCATACAACTCTCGAAAATTTCAGTTGGGTGAATAACTCCTTATTCCAATCCATCATATGGATCATTCCCAACTCTTGCTTCTAAACATATATAAGAAAATTATAACTAAGTTTGACTCATCGTTTTAGCAGTTGGGTTTTACAATTATCCCATCGCATCTTAACTAATACAAAACATGCACCTCGCGTAGGCGAAACCTACATTATTCGATACCAGTCTTGATGAGTGCTAAAACTTGGAAAGCAAACATATATAATATTCTCATAATTTGTTTAGTTAAGTTTGACCCATTGTTTTAACAGTTGGATATTACAATTATCCCATCGCACCTTACTAATATAGAACATGCACCTCGCGTAGGCGAAACCTACATTATCCGATACTAGTCTTGATGAGTGCTAAAACTTGGAAAGCATAAACTTAATATTTAGTTTGAGGGAATTGCAATTGTCCTGATCTCACCGGCTTATTTATCATATAAATCGTCTCTCACATGCATCAACATATATTCACATGCATCAACATACATACACAATGAAACAGTTATGGCCCCTAGCGCAATTGTTCTCCCAAGCCAATGAGAGAACCTAAGCTAACCTAATAACGATCTAAGCTTCTCCAAGCAAGATCTTCAAGGTTGTCCTCCTTTAATGTTGAATTCTTCTCTAAGCTTCCCCAAGCAAGATCTTCAAGGTTGTCCTCCTTTGATATTGAAATCTTCCCTTTCTTCATAACATTGTCTTCTTCTCTTTCTTCATAACATTACATTACAGAAGAAACTCGTTTTACATACGAGGGATTGAGATGAGAAAAGAAGTTACATTAAGAGATTATAAGGAGAGGCACGACACGCAGGTCGTATTTTAAAACCCAAAACAAGATAAAGGATAACTAAGGCCATAACTGATCACAACAGGGCAATAATAACAAACACATTATTATTATTATTATTATTATTATTATTATTATTATTATTATTAATTTTTAATTCCTTTAATTAATTAAAACCAAATTAAATTTCGGCGACCGATCACACTATGCAGAGTTAACCGGGGTTTCCGCTGTTACTACCCCGAGTGTGACGACCGTCACAAGCATGTTACTACCGTCACAGGCTTGTTACGACCGTCACAGGCGTGTTACGACCGTCACAGGGCCAAAAACAGAAACGCCTGGAATTTTGGATTTATGAGTGTGACGACCGTCACAAAGCATGTGACGACCGTCACAGGCTTGTTACGACCGTCACGGGTCTTGTTACGACCGTCACGCATCCAGCTTGTTACGCTCGTCACAAGCTCGTGACGAACGTCACGCGGCCAAAATAACAGAACTTTGAAAAAGTCAATAGACGTGTTCCAACAAGCCCTAAATTCACAACTCCTTGACGGCACAACCCTTGCGCCGTCACCAACCCTAATGCGCCAATTTCAGACCGTCAAACACACCTCGATTGTTGATTCAGTATGATTGATCAACGGGTCATTGCTTCACCATACTAATGTCGGATTCCGAAGCAAATGACCATTGATCGCTCAAAGGAAAACAACCATTTAGTGTTTGAATGAACGAAACAGAAATAGTATATCACATATACCGTACTTTGCATTAGGATTACTTATACCATATATAAGTTGATCGGTCTCAATTGCGTAACATATGGACGATCGATGTATCGCTGCTTCACCATACTAATGTCGGTACCGAAGCATAGTCAACATCAATCATCCAACTCGTACACTCATGATGCCAAATTTAATTACCCGTTTAATTAATTGATTCATTCTGTCTTTTAATCATATTAATACAAAAATTAAACACCTATCCGATTCATGGTTTCGTAAGTGGCTCTGATACCACTGAAGGAGAATTGCGATCCAAAACGCAGCGGAAATTAAAATTTTCTCCTTTAGAGATCCTTACGAATGGTCATGATCAGTGATAGAATATTTACCTCTTGTGACGGTTGAGACCTTTGGTGCAGATCTCTTGTGACAATCAAAACCTTTGATGCAGATCCACGAAGCGATCACGAACGTTGAACGATGACAACGTCTCTACTCAGTCCACACGAACGGATTCCTTCAGTCTCAGTGCTAGCTGGTACGAATGAAGGCTTTGAGTGAGAGAGAGAGAGTGAGAAAACGAAAATAATGCAACCGCTATCAATGCTTCTGCACAAGGGTTCTATTTATAGAACCATTTGTGTGGGCTTCAAGCTAAAAGCCCACTTAAGTGTATTTTGGCCCATATCTTATAATATGCCCAAAATCACTTAAGCCCATGGTACCTTACCATATTTCGTATTCTACTCAAGTACATCGTACCTTACGATGTTCTATAATCCACTTAAGGGCACCGTGCCTTACGGTATTCCTTAGTTACCCTATCTCTCATCAATCCGTCCTTTGTGTGTGACCCTGTAGGTTTTCGTGACGTTGGCAATTATATTAAATCATGTATTTAACATAATAAACAGTGAGCGGTATCTAGCAACACATCACTGCTACCCAAGACACGAAAATGTCATGTGATCTGACAATTCCTTCTGTGATAATACTTATATGTATAATTACCCTTTTGCCCTTATGTTTATATTGAACACAAGGCATAGACCGTGTCATCCTTGTCCAGTTCAATATTGGGCCCATAGACATTTATCCTGTTATGCAGGATGGGCAAATTCCATCTAGGTCACTCATGTCCCTCAACATGCTTCGTGGAGTACCCATCAACTGTCTTTATGGTTATCCAGTTACGGACAACGTTGGATCAACAATAAAGCACTCGACTCTACATCTAGGGTCCATAGTGGTTTCAGGTCGAAGAGTGGTATACACCATTATCACCATGAGAATAACTTATGACACTTTTCATAACTTTCTATATAGTATTCTCATAGCGGGTCAATCCGGTATAAATATTACTCTTAATATTCATACCTATGTTTAAGACTTGATAACTCCTTATCCATGATCCATGAGATATGATCATCAGTCTATATACATAATAGTCTTAATGCTTTAATGTCATCCCACTTCACAATAAAGCTCGACTACGGATACTTTAAGAATAATGTCCTTATGTTTAATGTGTTCTCATGATTAAGTCACACTTAATACATTAAACAGACTAGCTATTCTAGGGACTTTATTAAACAAACGTAATAAAGAAAAAGCCTTTTATTATTAATAAATAATTCGATACAAGTACCAAAAGTATTGGCCTCTAGGGCTTACACCAACATTGCATATCTTAGTTAGCATTTTAATTTTTGACTATTTCTCCAACGAAAATTTGGGTGATCTTTCCAACCCGGATTGTATGTGTAGGAATACGAGTTGTTCTTCTGAAAATTAGAAAATTCGACCTCCTCACTTGTTCCTTCAACTGAGCACCTCTCATTCGCATGTTCTCCTCCACATAAATCACACCTATGTGCTTATACCTGACTCACGTTAGCTTTACCTAAGCTTCTTTCATCTAGCTTTTTATTTAACAATTCAATCTGAGCTAAAAGAGCATTATGGGTATCAACAACTAATATACCTTTAGGTGTTCCCACAGTTTCAATCTTGACTGACCTTTTGCTTTTTGAACGGTACCCATTCATACATATCTTCTCAATAAGGTCTTTTACTTGTGGTTCGGTCACTTGGCGGATAGTACCTCCCGCGGAAGCATCCAATAACATGCAGGTTTGACTCTTGAGGCCTTTGGTAAAATTTTGCATTTGCTCTATATTATTCATATTGTGATTTGAGCATCTATGTAACAAGAGTTTGAATCTTTCCCAAGATTCATACAGTGACTCAGTTTCCTGCTGCTAAAAATTCACAATTTCCGTTTGACGCTCGGTAGACTGAGTAGTAGTGAAGAATATTTCTAGGAATTTATCCTTTAATTCCTTCCAATTTCGAATTGTTCCATTTGGAAGGAAAAATAACCAATCTTCCGCCCTTCCAATTAGTGAGAACCCAAACAACCTCAATACCTGGTCTTTAGTGACATCATTTAGTTTGCACATTGAAGTTGTTTCGTAGAAGCGTGCAAGATGCGCCCACGGGTCTCTAATCGTGTTCCCGTCGAACGGGTTTTCTCTTAAATCTAGAAGTACAAAATTTTTAATATCAAAGTTAGCATGGTCTGCCAGTACAAACCCTCTCAAAACATGTCCTTTATCGATTCTTTTACAGTAGTCCCCCATAGTTATGGATGGTGGAGCTGCCATGGTGACTTCCTCTTCAGAGTCAGAAGAACTCGATAGTTGCTCTTCTACTGGTATTCTGTTGTCTATAGCTGTTTTTTTAAGAGCATGTGCGGTTCTTTCAGTTTCTGGATCCAATGGTATTAATGTTGACCCTGAGCTGTGCATACACGAATAGAAAATACCTCAGTAGCACTGTGAAAGACAAGAAAATAAAATAAAAATTAAAAAGACTAAAATAAAAATGTTGCACAAATGTCGCCTTGTTGAAAAATCAACAGTCTCCGACAATGACGCCAAAAACTTGATGACTTCTCGACAAATGTACCGATAATGTCGCAGTAATAAAAAAGATCGAATCCACAAGGACTGCCTTCAAGCAAGACAAAATGTGTGTAATGTATAAAAACTAGTAAAAATGTTTTTTTAGTTTTAGTGCAAAAAGTAAATAAACGATTAAATAGAATCACGAAAGTGGTCAGGTTGTGTTTTAGAATCCCATATTCCTCTATTGTTGATGTTTGATGCCTTACATGAATGATCTTATCACTATAACCCCATAGTGAATTAACAAAATTGTTATAGTCGATCCCTCACGAAATAACTCACTAACCACTACTCAAAGCTTTCTATCCCTAGTTCGCCAACGTAAGTAGGTTTAAGTGATGTATAGAATGCTAATTCCCTATGCCACTACCCGGGATCTCCTATTCCTATTCAACTAGCGTAAGTGTGAGAAAATTCTTTACTTTGAATTAATTTTGAATGATAGCAAATTATGTGATCATCATCCAAATGTTGGTTGTGCATTACATTACATGATACATTTGTGTTTTTATTGTGTTTTTATCCCATTCTATTGTTGCATAACTCTACATAAAGACCTACATTGATACATCTCTTAAAATAACACATAAAATCCATTTTGTGTCAGTATGCATCAACACATAAGCCTATGCATCGATCCATACAACATGTGGTATATCACAAAACTCTTTTTGTTCAGTATGCATCGATGCATACGAGTCATGTATCAACACATGAAAGGCAAAAGGCTCTATGGATCGATCCATACGATCCTTGCATCGATACATGATCAGTTGAAACAGCCTGTGTATCAATGCATACGCATTAGGCATCGATACATGTTAGTAGAAAGGTCATATGCATCAATACATACGAATTATGCATCGATACATGCTTAATTCAATTCACCAAAAACTCACTTATCTTACAGTATGCATCGATGCATACTCTCATGTATCAATGCATAAAGCTGTTTTGTGCTCTAACAGTTTCTGTTTTTTTAGCATATATAAGAGATGTTGTGACAGCAGTTACGATACGAATTCTTTGAGGGAAAAACAATTGAACACAAGATCAAAAGCAGTGTAGCAGCAATTGTTTGAGAGCACATAGAAACCTGAAAGAGACTTCATCTTCTTCATCTTCTCAATCTCTTTTCTTCAAGAACATCAACACATAACCATTCTTGTTCTCTGGATTAAAGGATTATCGAGATAACGTTCAGTGGTATGATCAAGGATCTAGCTGTGGTTTTCAGTGGAACGATCAAGGATCTAGCTGAGTTGAAGATTGAAGGGGGTTTCGAAGAAAAACCTACTGGTTTATCCTTCAAGAACTGGAGTGTTCTTGAGGGTTTGTGAGTCACGTTTGCAGAACAGATTCAGCCGCAGCGTTGCGTTTGGAGATCGGGGGATTTCGCAAGCAGGTCGTGGAACCGGTGAATTGTTTGCAATTTCGTGCAGGAAATTCTTGATCGTGCTAAGATCAAGTGAAGGTTCATACAAGAAGAAGTTCTTGGAAGTTAGAATTCTGTCTTTGTATCATAACCTTGTATCAACGAATTCGACAATAATTGATAATCAAAGTTCTCAATTTCATTTGAAATTGAGAGGGAGACGTACCCACACGCGAGGACGACGTGGGGAACTTCCTTACCAAATCTCTGCGTATCGTATTCTTACCTTACTCCTCTTTACGTTTAAAACAGTTTTCGCAATTTCAGTTAGTGTGTTGTGATTGTTCCGTTTGCAAGACAACAGTGGCAAGAAAACCTTTTTAATTAAACTCTACTGCTGTTCATCATTGATCACATACACACCAACTGTTTGACAAAATTGTTAGCTAGGTTTTATTCATTGGAAATAGACTTTAATGATAAGTGCATTCAATTAGCTAAAATTCTGGTGTTAATTGTTTCTGTCATTCTTATTCAAATCCAGCATTAAACTCGTGTGTCCGGTTTTCTAGTAGCGGTTCAGAATAGACGGAAGTCGATTCGGGACTGATATTTTCCGCCAACTTTAAAAACTCTGATAAAACTTTAAATCCGTTAAATTTCAAAGAGGTGATCTATTCACCCCCCTCTCGATCACTAGCCACACCGTCTAACAAGTGGTATCCGAGCGCCGGTTCGCTGGTGCTCTGTGGCTGCCTGTAACAGTATGGATTCTGAACCAAAGGGGGCGTATAATAGAGCGCCTATTTTCAACGGTGAAAATTACGGCTACTGGAAAGACTACATGCGAGTTCATATAAATTCTGTGGATAGGCTAGTATTGGCTGCCATTGAAAATGGTCCGTTTCAAATTACTATGACAAATGCGGCTGGCGCCATAGTACCTAAACCAGAAGATGATTGGAATGAGAAAGATGAGAAAAAGTGGTCGTGTGATTGGAAAGCTCGAAACATGCTAATTTCAGCACTTGGTGTTGATGAGTATTATCGAGTATCCCATTGCACGACAGCTAAAGAAATGTGGGATGCTTTAGAAGTTGCCCATGAGGGTACTACTGAAGTAAAACAGTCCCGCATTAACACACTCAATCAAGAGTTTGAGCTCTTTCGCATGAAACAAGGAGAATCTATCTCCGACATGCAAAAGAGATTCACTCATCTAACTAACCGATTGAATGCGCTTGGAAAACCTATTTCCAATGAAATTGATACTAATAAAATTCTCAGGTGTCTTAGCAGGGAGTGGCAACCTAAAGTAACAGCAATTAAGGAAGCCAACGATCTAACAAGACTTACGATTACAACTCTGTTTGGAAAGCTGGAAGAACATCAGCAAGCATTGGAAAGTCTTGAAAAATATGAGAACAAAAGTAAGAAGGAAAAGGAGAAGAAAAGAGACAAAGAGGGAGAGAAGAAGCCAATAGCTCTTGTGGCCTCTAGCTCTAAGTCCTCACGAAAAGAGCAAAGCGACAATGATTCAAGTAGTGACAAAGACTCGGATGATGAGGAAATGGGACTGTTTGTAAGGAGATATAATAGATTCATTCGAAAGAATGGAGTCAAGCATTCCGACAAAAATCTCATGAAGTTTCGAAGACAATCTACAAATTCGAAACAAGAAGAGAACAAGAAGAGTAGAGGAAGAGGATCCTGTTTTAATTGTGGTAAATCTGGACATTATAAAACGGACTGCCCTATGAAGTATAAGGATCAAAGAAAAGATTCACCAAAAGGGTACAACAAACAAAGAAGAGCGTACATTGCATGGGAAAGTGATAGTGATTCATCAAGCACACAAAGCTCAAGTGATGGTGATGAAGCCGCAAATCTGTGCCTTATGGCTCACACAAAAAATCTGTCCTACCACAAGAAGAAAAACAATGACAAAAAGGATGAGTGCCTTGCCTCCGCAGATAGAAGGTGGTTTCTTAACAGCGGCTACTCGAGGCACATGGCCGGTGACATATCGCTTTTTATAGACTTCAAGGCAAAGAAGAAGGGATATGTTACTTATGGAGACAATAACAAAGGAGCTATACTCGGCAAAGGTAGTGTAGGTAATCCCTCCACCACTACTATTTCAAATGTCCATCTAGTAGAGGGACTTAAACACAATTTGTTAAGCATAAGTCAACTATGCGACATGGGATATAAAGTTTCGTTCACAAAAACTTGCTGCATAATTGACCTGTTTGATGTACCTTTGACAAGTACTAAATGTCTAGTCACCTTGAATGATGATTCTTGGCTTTGGCATAGACGTTTAGCGCATGTTAATTTCGATTTGCTTAATAAGGTTGTATCTAAGGATCTAGTAGTCGGTCTACCAAAAATAAAATTTTCAAAAGACCACCTATGTGACGCGTTCCAAATGGGAAAGCAAACGAGGGTCTCTTTTAAATCTAAAAACGTAATTTCAACTTCACGACCCCTTGAGCTTCTCCATATGGATCTCTTTGGACCTTCTAGGACAAAGAGCCTAGGTGGAAATTACTATGGCTTTGTAATAGTTGATGACTACTCTAGATTTACTTGGACTATATTCCTTCATAGCAAAGATGAAACTTTTTCTGCTTTTAAGAATTTTGCAAATCTGTCCCAAAACAAAATGAATTCCAAAATAGTTACAATTCGTAGCGATCATGGTGGTGAGTTTCAAAATTATCACTTTGAGAAGTTCTGTGACAAGTATGGTATTGAGCATAATTTTTCAGCTCCTCGAACTCCACAACAAAATGGCGTTGTGGAGCGTAAAAATCGTGTTTTAGAGGAGTTGGAAAGAACAATGCTTAATGAGGGTGGATTACCAAAATACTTTTGGGCTGATGCTGTCAGCACAGCCTGTTATGTTTTAAACAGAATCTTAATTCGCCCTATTTTAAATAAAACTCCTTATGAACTTTTGAAAGGAAGAAAACCAAACTTGTCACATCTTCACGTATTCGGTTGTAAGTGTTTTGTTTTGAATAACGGTAAGGAAAATATTGGGAAGTTTGATGCAAAAGCGGATGAAGGTATCTTTCTTGGTTACTCACTGTCAAGTAAAGCATATAGAGTGTATAATAAGCGTTTACTTACTGTTGAAGAATCTGTTCATGTTTCTTTTGATGAGTCTTATCCGAAAAATGTCGGAAAAGGTATTTCTTTTGATGACGCAGGTGTATCTACAGAAGACATACTCAAGGAAGCTGTTGAGGAAACTGATCAGTCCAAAACAGCTGACCATGAGAAGGAGGAAGATACTAGTCATGAAGAAAATGAGGAAGAAAAGACAGCTGAAGTGAAGGATCTTCCAACAGCTTGGAAATCCTCAAAGGACCATCCCATTGACAACATCTTGGGAGACATTTCAAAGGGAGTAATGACCCGTTCTAAGATAAGTAATTTTTGTTCTCACTTCGCGTTTGTTTCACAAGTAGAACCTAAAAATGCCAAAGAGGCCTTGATTGATGAATTTTGGCTAATGGCCATGCAAGAAGAGCTTAATCAATTTAAAAGAAATGACGTTTGGGAACTTGTCCCTCGTCCGCGAGATCATCATATCATAGGCACTAAGTGGGTTTTTAGAAATAAGCTTGATGAAAACGGAGTGATTACTAGGAACAAGGCACGTTTAGTAGCACAAGGGTATAACCAAGAGGAGGGCATAGACTATGAGGAAACTTATGCTCCAGTTGCTCGCCTTGAAGCTATACGTCTTTTTCTTGCCTATGCGTGTTCTAAGGATTTTAAGCTTTACCAAATGGACGTAAAGAGTGCTTTTCTTAATGGTGTCATAAATGAAGAAGTATATGTTTCACAACCTCCTGGTTTTGAAAATGCTGAAAATCCAGATCATGTTTACAAATTAAAACGAGCTTTGTATGGTCTTAAACAAGCCCCTCGGGTTTGGTATGAAAGGCTTAGCAAATTCCTAATTGATCATGGATATTCAAGAGGTAAGGTGGACAATACTCTCTTTATTAAACACAAAGGGAAGCACATTCTTTTAGTTCAAGTTTATGTCGACGATATAATATTTGGTTCAACTAACATACACTTGGTCGAAGAATTTTCTAAGGTTATGCAGGGTGAATTTGAGATGAGTCTAATGGGGGAACTGAACTACTTCCTAGGACTGCAAATAAAGCAACTTGATGAGGGTACATCAGTATGTCAAACAAAATACTGCAGAGAACTACTCAAGCGCTTTGGAATGAATGACTCAAAATCAATTGACACCCCAATGCCTACTAACGGAAATCTAGATAAGGATGAGCATGGTAAGTGTGTAGATGTCAAAAAGTTCAGAGGTATGATTGGAACTCTCTTGTATCTTTCTGCTTCTAGACCTGACATCATGTTTAGTGTTTGTATGTGTGCACGCTATCAATCAAATCCTAAGGAGTCGCACCTAAAAGCGGTGAAGCGCATATTTAGATATCTTCACGGAACACCTAAATATGGGCTTTGGTATTCCAAAGGAAGTGATTGTAGTTTAGTAGGGTACTCCGATTCTGATTTTGCTGGCTGCAAATCAGATAGGAAAAGCACAAGTGGTACATGTCACCTGTTTTCAAATTCCTTGGTAAGTTGGCATAGCAAAAAGCAGGTTTCTGTGGCTTTGTCAACTGCAGAGGCAGAATACGTTGCAGCCGGTAGTTGTTGCGCTCAGATTTTATGGCTGAAGCAGCAACTACAAGACTTCAACATTCAACTCAAATGTATTCCTATAAAATGTGACAACACTAGTGCCATAAACCTCACTAAAAACCCTGTTTTACACTCACGCACTAAACACATAGAGATTAGACATCACTTTCTTCGCGACCATGTTGAAAAAGAAGACGTTGTATTTGAGCATGTTGACTCCAAAAATCAGCTTGCTGATATTTTCACTAAACCTTTGGCAACGGAACCTTTCTTCAACATTCGTCGTGAATTAGGGATCTTAGATCTTTCTCATTTGATGTCTTAAGCATGTTGCCTCTTAATTATATTATGCCTCACCTTGGTTAATAAGATTCGTTTTAGATGACACTTATCCATCACAAGATTACGCCAACAGAGGTAATATCAATCCTTTCTACAATTCTCTTACTGCTAAGTGGCTGTGTATGTTAGAACAGATGTTCTTACTCTCGTTGATATAAATTTGATTGCATATATTGTTTGCCTATATTGCTTGCACATTAAAAATCTGACTTATGAATCTTTCTTGGGCATAACCATCATGACATAGTGCATAATGCATATCCATACTGCATCAAAATTCATTAAAATCTGGTTTAGCATCAGTATGCATCGACACAAAACATGTATGCATCGATCCCTATCTTCTGGATTTCAATTTCTTTTAACCAACTGGTTCAGGATGCATCGATGCATCCATCGCATGTATCGATACACAGGCCTGTTATAACCAAATGTGAATGATAGGCATCGATCCATGGCCATTTGCATCGACACATACTGATGCTATTTGATTTAAATACATTTTTTTTTCTCTCTCATGCATCGACACATCAGCCAATCCTATCACTTCCTATCTCAAGACTTCATATCATCTGTCCTCAAAACCCCAAAACCAGTGGCTAACCCTAATCTTCCTCATCTTCACTCTCTCTAAAACCCTAAATCTCACATCACCATGCCTCCACGCACTATTCCAGCCAGAGCAAAAGGAAAAGGAAAAGGAAAGGAAACAGCCGGTACTTCTCAGCAACCACCAGATGTTCCTTCAAATGCCTTAGACTTACTTCATCCTGCTATTGCTGCTGAATTTGAGGAATCCTTCAAGACAAGGTTAGTTATGAAACCCCATGTCTTTGATAAAACAGATGCTATTCACCTGCATCTAAATGAGGTGGTTGAACTCCTACATGCACAAAGACTCGGGTCATTTCTGTCTACAAAGGATGATTACCATGAGGATTTCATCCGGGCCTTTTATGCTGGCTTACAAACTGGTAGAGGCTATATGTTCCGGTGTTCTATCGGTGTCAGAACATATACCTTTGAAGCCTCTGATTGGGAAACGGTGTTTCAAATTCCGCATCCGTCAATGAATGTCAAGTCCTGGCATGACCTGCATTTTGATACTGAATTTGACATGAAGGACTTTACTCCATCTATCCTAAAGATAGACAGACCGCTGAGTGAGGATGAACACGTCACGTCCGGTATGATTAAGCAAACTCCGCGTATTCTTCACTGGATTATCACACACATTCTGCGTCCAACAAACAGTGGACATTCTCGGTTGGATAGGCCAAGCATACATCTTCTCTACATTCTGCAAAATAAGGTTCTCTTAAATTGGGCAAACTACTTTGTAAAACGTCTATTTTTCGTGCGAGACAGCTCCAAGAATGTGGCTCTAGGTTATGCTTCTCAAATAATGAAAATTCTTAAGTTTTGGAAAGTTGCAATACCTATTGTTCCTCTCCTATCTCCATCTGCTGCTCAAGAGTTTGACTCTTCCACTCTATCGCATATGGGATATCGGTGGGACAAGGACCGCAAATGTTTCTACTTCTTTGAAAGAAAATCCAAAACCAGAATCTACAACTTTGACGTGCCTTCGGAACGAATCCATGTTGCTGAAGATCAGCCTGATGAAGAAATGCAGGATGCGCCTGAAACAGATGTGCCTCCAGCTGAGGCCAATGCCGGTTGGGGTGATTGGGTGCCACGAAGGTGGTCCCCAACCAACTATGTGCCTGAACCTACGGCTCCTCCGTTCTCCGGTGGCACTTCAACCTCAACACCTTCTGCGGATATCACTCATATGCTTCAACAAATGGAACTTGCCAACAAAGAGCGTCATGAAGAGGCACGGTATTGGCATGTCCAACAAAATGAGTGGCATCAGGAGCATCGCGACTGGCATGATGAGCATACACGGATGTATCAGAATCAACACTCGTGGCACCAAGACTTGGTTAAGTGGCACCAAGTTTTCTACAATGAAATGTCTGGCTTTATGGATGACTGCCGCGAAAATCCTGGTATTATGGACAGGTTTAGAAGCATTGAAGTTCAGAACCGATTTAGGCAATACTCCTTCATGGGCCAAAATCCAGACACAATGCCTCCTCCTCCGCCTCCACCAAGCTACAGAGATCCTGCCAGAGATGATGAAGAGTCCTGTGGTGGCCACAATCCAAATTAACCCACCATCATTTCATCTCACTGCATTTCATCTCATATTGCTCAAGCTTTTATTTTTGTTGCACAATATATGGTTTAGCTTATGTAATTCTTAAACTCGTTCGAATCCTTAAATGCTTTTCAATTTCTGTTTATCTCTATGGTTATTGCCCTTATTCGTCATTCTTTGTGAATGATTCTTTACTTTGTGAATGATAGCCTTTTTATCAATATTTTTGCCATGCCCTGCTACAACATGCTACCTTGATAAACCTGTTTCTTCCTCTTTTTGATGTTGACAAAGGGGGAGAAAATGCAGATATGCACAAACTCAGGGGGAGTATCACACATCTTGCCAAGAATTTGCCATCATCAAAAAGGGGGAGTTTGTGAGAAAATTCTTTACTTTGAATTAATTTTGAATGATAGCAAATTGTGTGATCATCATCCAAATGTTGGCTGTGCATTACATTACATGATACATTTGTGTTTTTATTGTGTTTTTATCCCATTCTATTGTTGCATAACTGTACATAAAGACCTACATTGATACATCTCTTAAAATAACACATAAAATCCATTTTGTGTCAGTATGCATCAACACATAAGCCTATGCATCGATCCATACAGCATGTGGTATATCACAAAACTCTTTTTGTTCAGTATGCATCGATGCATACGAGTCATGTATCAACACATGAAAGGCAAAATGCTTTATGGATCGATCCATACGATCCTTGCATCGATACATGATCAGTTGAAACAGCCCGTGTATCAATGCATACGCATTAGGCATCGATACATGTTAGTGGAAAGGTCATATGCATCAATACATACGAATTATGCATCGATACATGCTTAATTCAATTCATCAAAAACTCACTTATCTTACAGTATGCATCGATGCATACTCTCATGTATCAATGCATAAAGCTGTTTTGTGCTCTAACAATTTCTGTTTTTTTAGCATATATAAGAGATGTTGTGACAGCAGTGTACGATACGAATTCTTTGAGGGAAAAACAATTGAACACAAGATCAAAAGCAGTGTAGCAGCAATTGTTTGAGAGCACATAGAAACCTGAAAGAGACTTCATCTTCTTCATCTTCTCAATCACTTTTCTTCAAGAACATCAACACATAACCATTCTTGTTCTCTGGATTAAAGGATTATCGAGATAACGTTCAGTGGTATGATCAAGGATCTAGCTGTGGTTTTCAGTGGAACGATCAAGGATCTAGCTGAGTTGAAGATTGAAGGGGGTTTCGAAGAAAAACCTACTGGTTTATCCTTCAAGAACTGGAGTGTTCTTGAGGGTTTGTGAGTCACGTTTGCAGAACAGATTCAGCCGCAGCGTTGCGTTTGGAGATCGGGGGATTTCGCAAGCAGGTCGTGGAACCGGTGAATTGTTTGCAATTTCGTGCAGGAAATTCTTGATCGTGCTCAGATCAAGTGAAGGTTCATACAAGAAGAAGTTCTTGGAAGTTAGAATTCTGTCTTTGTATCATAACCTTGTATCAACGAATTCGGCAATAATTGATAATCAAAGTTCTCAATTTCATTTGAAATTGAGAGGGAGACGTACCCACACGCGAGGACGACGTGGGGAACTTCCTTACCAAATCTCTGCGTATCGTATTCTTACCTTACTCCTCTTTACGTTTAAAACAGTTTTCGCAATTTCAGTTAGTGTGTTGTGATTGTTCCGTTTGCAAGACAGCAGTGGCAAGAAAACCTTTTTAATTAAACTCTACTGCTGTTCATCATTGATCACATACACACCAACTGTTTGACAAAATTGTTAGCTAGGTTTTATTCATTGGAAATAGACTTTAATGATAAGTGCATTCAATTAGCTAAAATTCTGGTGTTAATTGTTTCTGTCATTCTTATTCAAATCCAGCATTAAACTCGTGTGTCCGGTTTTCTAGTAGCGGTTCAGAATAGACGGAAGTCGATTCGGGACTGATATTTTCCGCCAACTTTAAAAACTCTGATAAAACTTTAAATCCGTTAAATTTCAAAGAGGTGATCTATTCACCCCCCTCTCGATCACTAGCCACACCGTCTAACAGTAAGTACAACAATTGTCCTAGGTCTAACACATAGACAAATGGTTAGTATTTCCTATATGCCCAAAATCATTTTAAAAGAGTATCTCACATAAAAAGCATTAAGAACAATAAGCAATTGAATGACATTATAGATCAAAAGGTTCATACAAAGTTAAATCAACATAGAATCCAACAATATTGAAATAGGTTCATTATAACACAACTTAACCTATAAATTTTTAGCTACTCATAATTCAAATAACAGTACCACAATTGATATATGAAAATAACATATGAATTCCTTGAAGTAATGGTCTCCAATGGCTTCAAATGCCCTAAAAGTCACCTCTAGTGCTCTCCAAATCATGTTTTTCTCTTTCCAAATCGCAATCCTTGTTAAAGTGCATAAAATCCCTTTTTATTGGCTTAAGAATGAACCAGAACGCATCAGAAAACCCCAGAAAAAGGGACCATCGCGCGCGTGATGGCTTGCATCGTGCATGTGATGTAGTTTTTATGGTCCTCATCGCATGCACGATGATGCATGTGATTATTTCTGAAGCTGCACTTTTTTTGGCTCATTTTTCACTCAAATTTTCAATAAGTCCACAATCTTCACACTTATCTATTTTTCTTCATTCTTTGGTCTTTCTTCTTCATTTTGCCTCATCTTTCACTTATTTTGATCCGATTCTTCGACTAAATTCATGCAATGACGGATTGTCATCACAACCTCAAACTTGAATCATTGCTTGTCCTCAAGTAACTTGCCTATAACTGCACATTTCAACAGAAAACAAGCTACACAATAACAATCAAACATCACCAAATTAAATATTTCTTTTACCTGACCATTGTTCTAGCTTCCAACTCCTATCTGGAGAGTTCGAAAAATGTCCTCAACATTGACGAGTACTCAACCTGTCTCTCAGCTTACTTTGACTCACTCAATGGATATGGTGATCTCTCAATCAACATGAAAAATCAATTATGCTTAGCTTGATCATGTTCTAATAGAGTTCATCACGAAAGTCACAACACACACATTAAAGGTCTTTTCAAGTTGTAACCTAGCTTATGTTTAGGTAGGATATTTTTAGAAAAGTAGGTTTAAAACTTTGAAGTTAGATACCTAGTTCTCCTTCTATCATCATACATTTTTTGTTCATTTTTGACGGTACTAGAGATTTTGTGATATACACATCCGAACTTGAGGGAGGTGTTAAATGTATTGGGCTCTTTTTACTTTGTTTTAGTCCTTTTTCTAGGCCAATTAACCATTCCTAAATTTGGTTATGAGTTTGTTAGAGTGTTAGTTAAGCCGACGGTATTTTTCTCTTTCTTGAGTGGTCTTAAGCCTAACATATAAAGGCTACACCGCTTATTCCTTTTTGTAAGCAAAAAATATTTTTACACAATGAGAAGGAGTTTCACCATTTATGCTTCATCTGTGTATAATATTAACACAGCTCTTCAGTAACTCTAAATTCCTCCTAATATCATTTGGGAGCTAATACGGTTTTTAGAGTGCCTCTAATTACATGTCCAACCTCATTGATCTTTATTAGTCAGTTTCTACCATTAAATGTACTATAATATGTATGCGTGATGGGAGGTACAACCCATAAGCCACTTCACCCACATGTTTAACAACAGTAAAAGGGACTAAATATATGTTATACCAATTTTAGAGAGACTCTTATAGTAGCCGCTAACTATATGATCATAGCCTTAACAAAATTAAGGGTCGGTTTATTTTAGCTTTAAAAAAATAGATTTTTTTTTTATTTTTAAAAATGAAATTTATAAAACTGTTTTTAAAAAGAGATTAATTACTATGCATTGTCAGTGTAAAATGTTTTACACAATCGATTCATCACCATCACCCGTTTGCATTACTTTATAGATTTTTAAAATAAAAGTCAAACTTGTTTCAACATCCAACGACTATGATTACCTGACAGTGTAAAATCCTTTTACATTGTCAGTGTATTTCAATTAAATCATTTTAAAAATATTACAAGTTTTTTATATTCGTTTTTTCTAAATTGAAAGATTAGTTTTGATCAAAACATAGTCAAAATTGCAATTTTTTCAAAAAATTATATCTCAAAAATGATTTTTATGAAAAACTATTTGAAATAACTTCAAAATTAAGTGTTTTTTTATAATTGATATCTAAAAGAAGTTTCAATAAAAGAATGAAATATCTAAAGTAACATTTTAAGAATAACTATTCAAACTAAATTTTCATTTGAAGTTTTTATGAAAAATTTCTTTGCAATTTTTTTTTACAAAAAATTATGTTACACTATAAAAATAATTTTAAAAAAGCCAAAATAAACGGGCCATAAGTCTCTAACATTAAAGACAATATCAACCCTCTTTTATCAATTTGACTTTCCATTTGATTTCAGTTAGAGAGGGAGATAAAAGTGAATTTAATATGGAATATGAGGTAGATTGGTTGCTAATGACATTGTATGTGAGCCCTAAAGAGGAAGGGAAAAAGGAGCTTTTGAGTGAGTTGAAAAACATTGTTGATAATATCGACTGTAATTGGTTTGTTAGTAGTGACCTCAATGACATTCTATTAGACTCTAAGAAGAGAGGAAGCATTATTCCTTCAGCTAGGAAGTCTGCTATAGTTTAAGACCGAATCAACAGTTATAATCTGATAGATTTTGGCTCGACTGGTCACAAGTATACTTGGAGGGGTCAGACAAGTCATGGAGGGTAGAGAATTTATGAAAGACTGAATCGAGGCCTCAGTAATGAGCATTGGAGGCTACAATTTCCTGATGCCCAAGTTAAAGTTCTTACTCAGTTAGACTTTTATGACCATCATTGTAACACCCTAGTTTTAGTAAATTATTTTATTTTAATTTAATTATATTTTTTGTGTATTTATTTGTGTATTTTTTTTGTTATTGCGTGTGGATGGATAAATGAATGTGGGTGAGTGAGAGGGTGACTGACCTTATAGTAGGGTGTGGAGAGTAATTAGAGAAAGATAAAATAACTTAGAATTATTTTATTAATTAAAATAATATTTTGATTTTATTATTTAAATAAAAAAAAATAGAAGCTATAGAGATATTGAGGGCAAGGCGGGGATTATAGAGAAAAGTAAGGGTAAAGTAGGAATAGTCTAATGAGGAGACTATGTTTTTAGTATAAAAAGAGAATTAGAAGGAGAGAGTTGAGTAGTACGTAGAAGTTTTAAGATAAAAGAGGAAAACGAGGCTAAGGCGAGAGAAAGAGCAAGAGGAAGCATATGGAGAGTATCCATTGATAGAGCTTGGAAGAATTTTACTGGAAAAATCTAAGGTAATGGAAGAAAATAGCTTTCAATAGGGTTTATGCATGAGGGGTAGGGTAGATGAGTCCTTAACCTCCAATAATACATTGAGTTTTGATTTAATTATGTAAATTAGTATTGATTTGATGACATGTGCTCTGATTGTTGTGAAATTCATGTACTTTAATTAATGGTAATTTTTGTTTTGATGTGTTAATATGTTTTCACCATTGTTGGAGTTTTGGAGCTTTAGGGGTAAATGTGAAAGTATGACAATACATGATTTTGTTAATGTCAATCTATGATAAATTTTGAATTTGTGATTTTAATCATTGGATAATTGTTGTATGTCAAATTCTAAGATCAGAGTTTTTTACGGAATCAAAATCGGAGGTCCGGAAGAGTTTCTATAGTGGAAAATGCAGAAAAATAAATTTTGGGTATTCACCAGCGGATCTGGGACTTAGCGACGAGCTGACCGTGAGAAAAAACTCAGTTATGGATGACGTCCGTCAATCTTGATGACTTCCTCTATGCTTAACAAAAAATATTATAACTTGAGTTTCATAACTCGGAACGAGACGCGATTTAAAGTGTTGGAAAGCTAATGCGAATTACTATCAATTAGTAATAATTTCAGAGGTTGATTATGATAATGTTTGATGTTATAACGAATTAACTTGATTGAATGCTTGTGAATATGCATTTGTTGAGTTGCTGATGTTGATGTAATTGTTATGATGTTGATGTTTGATGAAGTTGTTATGACATTGCATGTTCAAATATATGCATGCCATCTTGATGATGATGTTATCATGTGAATTGAGAGTGTGACAATGTTAGTATGTTTGAGGTGATATTTATGATTATTGTGTTGTTGCATGTATGAATAATAATCTAATTGAGGAGATTGATTGAAAACTTGACTTACACTGAATTATATGATGTTGTTCATTTTATGGTTGTGATTGAGACATAATCCATAGAGGGGTTACTTGAGTTGTCAATGCATTTGTATTAGGATAAGAGAGAGGTCTCAATGCATATTTGATGATATGATCATGCATCATAAGAGTTGTGTCAAGAGGCATGTCTGCTAGTTCAAAGAGGGGACTAGTGGCTTGTCCCAAGCTCAGAGAGGGGGCTTGGAGCTCAAAGAGGGGGCTCAGAGCTCAAAGAGTGGGCTCATGGGTTTGTCGAAATTGGGACACAGTTTTCAGAAAGAATCGAATATTGAGTTGGTACCACATGCATATGCATAGTCGAGGTGCAGTGCATAATGAGTTATATGCATAACTGTTAAGTTGTGACTATTTGATGAGTTTGGGTGTGAGAATGTAATACAATATACTATGAATGAGATTGTGTAGAACATGTTGTGTTTGATATCCAACCTTGTAGTATATGCATCTTATTATTGAATGTGATACCACAAGAAAACTGGAAAATCACGACAGTGAAGCTTGATTTGGCAGTTGACGGTTATAACTACTGCAATTTGCATGTTACGACCGTTGTGGCTCCATCCTAGAAATGTGCGTCGCGAGGCTGTATTGCGACGGTTTATATAACTGTCGCTCTAACTGCCGTAACATTCCACGTCGGTTTTGAAATTACCTCATATATATTATTGCGATGGTTATAACTGCCATAATTCTATAATATATATTAGCGACGGTTGTAACCACCATAATTTTATAATAAATTTTTTATTAAAAATAACAACGGTTTAGAACCTCCGTTAATTGTATTATTTCTTTTATAAAAAAATTATTGCTACATTATCTCATCTCTTCATGTTAGTGGAATACCAATACTATTACAATATTCAATTCTAGCCAAACAAAATACCATGAAAAATTATAATTTTATTAAACATGTTTATCATAATATATAGGTTTGTGGATAGTACACACGACTGCTCTTCTTGTGTCTATTATGTTCCTTACAATTCTCATAACAATTG
Source organism: Lathyrus oleraceus (assembly GCF_024323335.1). Lineage (NCBI taxonomy): Eukaryota > Viridiplantae > Streptophyta > Magnoliopsida > Fabales > Fabaceae > Lathyrus > Lathyrus oleraceus. The sequence continues at coordinate 448,232,380 of NC_066582.1, read as the reverse complement.
CCTCAACTCTAGCATCTAAACCAGACGTAGGCTCATCCATGAAAAGTGGCTTGAAAAAACTAGACTTGTCCACAACAGGGAAACCCATATCTGAAGCACCACAAATAGCATAAATTTGGGGAAAATCTGTATAAATACACACCATTACACCATACAACCCACAAGATATAGATAGTTGAGAAAGAAAGGCGCCTATACATTAATTAGAAAATAGACAAAAGAAGTTGCATACCTTGAATGTCATCATATTGAACCATATAAAGTTTCTAAGAATCGAAAGCTGTCAATAATTCACACTTGTCTACAATGCCTGCAAAATATACAATTCCTTTCATCTCATACTTCTGTTACTCCTAAAAATTCACATTCGTTTATAATGGCTACGAAATAAGAAACTGTCCAATACCAGCCATTGACATCTATGAAAAAATAATACGACAACATTCTAACTTCTGAGTCAATTTCAAAATTCAAATGAAAATAAAGAGAGAGATCAACGAAAGAGGAATATGTAAGTACAATAGAACTTGATACCTATACTATATTCAACCAAACCTTAATCCTTACGTCCCTTTTGACCATTTATATAGTCCCTTATTCATTTTAAATGTCCAAGCAAGTTGGCCCTCACAAGGCATAATTCACCTCAAGTATTAATTTCAATATTAAAGTCTAAAGTTTTTTAACTATGAGGATTATAGAAAAACAATGACCTTGATAATAACTAGCTTTCTACTTGAATCTCAATGATATAGACAATTAAGAAGAAAAAATCATAATGTAAATGATACCACCATACAAAGAACAAGACAATCTATATGAGAAATGTTAATAAGCAAAAAATCTATTTTATAGAAAAAAACATACTGCTGGAAGTTTGTTACGGAATAATACATCCAAACGTCCGTCAAGTGTATTTTCAACGGTCGCGACAAAACGGTTTCAGAAGATATTGAAACCAGTGCGATTATTCACTATTTTTATGACAAAGAACAAACTGTAATTAGGAGAATTCATAATCACATATTCTTATAAAATTATAGGTTCCTATTGAAAATATACTTGGAAAAATCAAGGGTATAACTACAAGGTACAATATTAAAATTTTAACCAACCTGAATAATGAGTTCTTTTAAGAGGTTTTCGTACGCTTCCGAATCATCACTCACATTCAAGAGTTCCTTGGCTGCAACCTCTTTCATTTTATTAACCAACTATGACACTAAGTTCACCATAAAATCTCCTCAACATAGTCTAAAATGTAGACAAACCTTGTAAATTCGAACATATTAGTGATCATAAACATGTTTCCTTTCATATCTTTATGGGTGCATAAATAGTACTTGATAAATCCTTGATTGAACTGTAACTTTTTACAACTATCCCATCTAGTTCCAATTATAGCAAGCTTGCAATTACACTAACACGCTCTCTGAGGTCTAGTTAAATTAAATTCCCGTACACATTGGACACACATGTCTTGCTTTGAGATGATTTCTTTATATCACAGCCGAACACCAAATATTGTCTGTATCATCATCTCCCACTTCACCTAAAGCAACAAACAATGTGCCAATTTTCCAAACTAAAGCCTAAAAAAAGTTTACTTGCATAACCAGGTCACAAAATAAATAAGAAAGCTTAACTTTAGTGTTCCAACCATCTAACTCAAACCCTAGACATATCACTAACACGTCCCAACATGTCGATATATTATTAGTAATAATAATCTAAGTGAGGAGATCGATTGAAAACTTGACTTGCACTGAATTAAATGATGTTGTGCATTTTGTGGTTGTGATTGAGACATAATTCATAGAGGGGGTTATTCGAGTTGTCAATGCATTTATGTTAGGATCAGAGAGAGATCTCAATGCATCTTTGATGATATCACTACAAGAAAAACTCCCCCCTGCCACATGATTATCACGTGGCAAAGGTGAAAATCACTTCACTAGTCAAAAATAGCGACGTGTTGATTCACGTCGCTGGAACGCGTGTGGCAACTTTTTGTGACGTGATAAACACGTCGCTAATTTGCCAAAGGCAAATCACGTCGCAACATTGTGAATTAACTTCCTTCTGCGCTTAAACTTTGCCACGTGATATTCATGACACAACTTTGCCACATGAATATCACGTCACAACATTTGAAAATGGATGGTATGTTGCCACATGAAAATCACGTGGCAAATTACCCACGTGATTTACACTTCACAACTTAAAAACAAAATTAAAATAAAAGATAAAATATATTGTTATTATTAAATTATATTATTAATAAAAGATAAAATAATTAATAAATAATAAAATATAGAATAATTAATAATTAAGTGAAATATTTTTAGTTATCTAACATAATATTAATAATACAACTTCTATTTATTTAGTTATCTAAATAATATATATACACACTTATCAATTTTTACTCAAAACACTAATCTATTATATTTTTTAAACTAACCATATTATCTAAATAATAATACAACTTCTATTTTTAGACATGATTCATATTACTTTTTCTAATAAACAAAATATTTCGTTTTTTTTTATAAATATTATTCTGTTTTAATATTTTGTTTAAAAAAAATTATATATTATATTTCTAAAAAATATAATGTGCACATATATAAAGGCATTAAATAGTTTCTAAACAAAGTAATATCAAAGTTTTAATATTTCCAAGCTTGACATGATTTTCTTTTGAAATTTATAATTTCTCTAGAAATAATTAAAAATGATTTTATAAATAGGGTATTAATAGAGAGGATAGTATTGGTATTAATAGTATATTATATAAAATCTATTTCTAAACTATAAAAATTTAATACATAAAATATTCTGTTTTTTTTGTATAATACATTAAATATATAATACATTAAATATTCTGTTTTTTTAAAACTATTATATATTATATTTCTAAACAAATTCTAAACAAATTCTGTTTTAATAATACATTAGGGTATATGTTTTATAAACAAATTCTAAACAAATTCTAAATATATAATACATTAAATTTCTAAACAAATTCTATTTTAATACATAATGTGCACAAAAACAAAATCCAGTCCAAACAAATTCGGTTTTAATACATAATAAGCACAACACATAATCCAGTCCAAACTCAATACATTTAACTAATCTGAAAATAATTAAAAAAAAATTAAATTTCACAATTTTGAATATACCTGGATGAAGACTTTGAATCTGTTTGCTCCAAATTCTTGAATGAATAATTCACTCTTAGCTATTTCTTAAAAAAAAAATACAATAATTAAAATAAAATTCATATATATTAAACAGAAATGGGTTTAAGTTGAAATAATAAAAGTATTTACCTTTAAATTTCCAATTTCAAAATGGATCTGAAGCTTGAAGGAGAGAAATGGGTTGAAGGGGAAAATGGGTCTGCAGGTGGAAGCTTGAAGAGGAAACGAAGAAGAATGAAACGGTGAAGGGAAGAGGGAGAGAAGAGGGAAGGTAAAGGAAAGGTTCCCACGTGGTAAACACGTCGCTATTTGCGACGTGATTTACACGCCACAAAACATTCAACGGTCATCTGTAACGTCTCTCTGAACCCAGTACCCACATGCTTGTCACGTCGCTATTTGCGACGTGATTGTCATTTCGGAAATTAAATTACACCACATGTACCCACGTGATCAGCACGTCACTAGTTGCGACGTGAATTACATTTCACAAAACATTATTTGAATTTTAAATTTAAAATAGCGACGTGATCTGCATGTCACTACCAAATTTTAATTATTTTCATTTCCCCCCAACCTGAAAAGTTGTCATTCCATTTTTTTATTATATTTTACCTTTAGCCACGTGAAATTCACGTCGTAATTGGCATTTTTTGCCACGTGCATTTCACGTCACTAAATCACGTGGCTGCACAAAGTTATTCTTGTAGTGTATGATCATGCATCATAAGAGTTGTGTCAAGAGACATGTCTGCTAGTTCAGAGAGGGGACCAGTGGCTTGTCCCAAGTTCAGAGAGGGGTCTTGGAGCTTAAAGAGGGGGATCATGGGTTCGTAGAAATTAGGACGCGGTTTCCAGAGAGAATTGGATATTGAGTTGGTACCACATACATATGCATAAAGTTGCTTAGTCGAGGTGCAATGCATAATGAGTTATATGCATAATTGTTACGTTGTGACTGTTTGATGAGTTTGGGTGTGAGGATGTATTGTGATATATTGTGGATGAGATTGTGTAGAACATGTTGTGTTTGATATCCTACTTTGTAGTATATGCATGTTATTATTGAATGTGATTTCTCACCCCTTCTGTTTGAATGTTTCCTTTACATGGGCATCATGTAAATACTCAAGAGTAGAGTCGCTGATGTGAGTGGAAGCTTATTCTTGGAGCTATTTCTTTTAATTTCTTTATTTTAGCTTTGGTTATGCTATGATATGTAATACTAGAGAGATATTTCTTTGTTTTATGTTGAGATTTCTAAGAGACAGTGTATCTCTCATAATTTGTTTTAGTGTGATAAGCATTTGGAGAAGATTTACGAGTCAATGCTTTTTAATTATGATATGAGATTTAAATTGGTGTGTTTTAATTAAGTATTTCTGTTGCGATGATACGCTAAGAGAAAGTGAGCATGTGATGACATGTGTTGCATGTATATTTAAATTAAGTGTTACATGATCAAAAAGTGTGTGTGTTTCGAGATGTGTAACATTCTATGTGTGAATGTTGTGAAAAATATCTGATTTAATTATATTTATGCATTGGGGAAATAGGGTGTTACAATAATCATTTATTAGTCTCCTTGAATCGTAATGCCAACAAGACCTATCCTAAGTACTTCAAATTTGAGAGTGCACGGGTTCTTGAGGAAACCTATTTTGATATGATTTCTTCCAGCTGAATATCTAACTATAATCTTATCAATAATCTAGAAGACTTCAAAACCAAGTGAATAATTGGAATATGCATACTCAGAAAAGTGTTCAGAAGGAAAAAAAACAAGCTCATGGCCAAGCTAAGAGGTATTCAAAGAGTGTTTCAAGATGGTAGGAATCATGACGTCTTGTCAAGTTAGAGAAAGTGCTTCAACAAGACTTGGCTAAAATTATCTATTAAGATGAACAAATGTGGTACCAAAGATCTAAACAGAAATGGCTAACTGATGGTGACAAGAATACTAGATTCTATCACATTAAAGTCGTGCAAAGAAGGAGAATGAAGATCATTCATTGTATCAAGAATAATCAAGGAGATTGCATAGAAGATGCAGATGAAATTAAGAGTATATTTACAAACTACTTTTACAATCTCTAAACCACTGAAGTTGATGTTGATAATTTGATCCAAACTGGTTATTCTTATCCTCCAATTTTAAGATAACACCATGTGCAAGCTTAATGAAGAGTTGAAGGATGAAGAAATAAAACAAGCTATCTTTGATATGACAGCTTGGAATTCCCCAGAGTCTAATGGTTACTCTGCTAGTTTCTTCCAGCAATCTTGGAATGTGGTGGGAAATAATGTTTGTAGTTTAATCCAATACTTGTGGGATAATCCTTCCAAGATAAATGAGATTAATCAAACCGAGATTTGCCTTATCCCAAAGATCAATTCTTCTGAACAAGTTAGCCAATTTAGACCAATTGCTCTATGTAATGCAATTTATAAATCCCTTAGCAAAATTATAGTCAACAGACTGAAGGTGTGTATGGGCAGAGTGGTGTCTCCAAATCAAATTGGTTTTATTCCAAATAAAAACATCCATAAAAATATAGTGGTTTCTTAAGAAATCCTTCATAAAATGAATAAATTAAAAGGTAAGAAGGGGTTATTTGCTACTAAAGTTGCTTTTGCAAAAGGTTATGATAAGATGAACTAGAAGTTTGTAGAGAAAGTGCTTATGTAACTCAGTCTTCATCAACACCCAAAGAACATCATTATGGCTTCAATCTCTTCAGTGAGCACGAGAACTATTTGGAATGGACAAAAAGGATATTTCTTCAATCTCAAGAAACGACTTAGGAAAGGGGACCCTTTATCCCCTTACCTTTTTGACTTGTGTATTGAATAATTATCTCATATGATTACAGATGTTGTGGATAAGAGAGAATGAAATGGCATGAAGGTAAGGAGGAAATGTTCTAAAGTTTCTCATATGATGTTTGCAGATGATCTAATTTTATTTGGGAAATCCATTATTCAACAAATCACTTGTATCACCAAAGTCCCGAGGAATTTATGTGAAGCTTCAAGTCAAAGGGTTAGTGTGGACAAGTCAAGGATTTTGTTCTCCAAGAATACTCATATGCACATTAGTAATCAAATTGTTCAAGTGTCTGGATTAAAAGAAACAAAAGAGCTTGGCATGTACTTATGGGAGCCTCTTACAAGGCTACACCCTAGAGTAAAGCGTTATCAATATTTAGTTGACAAGGTAAGGGTTAAGCTCACTAGTTGGAAAGGTAAATAACTTTCCTATGCCGGTAGAGTAAATCTTGCCAAGACTGTAATGAAGGCCATTCCAACTTATACCATGATGAGTAACAAAGTTCCTATTACTTCCTTGAAGGAAATTCATAAGATTTAAAGGAATTTTATCTGGGGTCATAATGAAGATGGGATAAGAATGCATACCATTAGTTGGAAGGAGACTACAAAACCTAAAAAACTTAAAGTATTGAGCTTGAGAAATCTCAAAGAAATGAATGAGGCATGCATTGCCAAACGAGGGTGGAATGTTAAGTCTGGAGAAGATACCTTGTGGTGTGAGGGGATGAAAGAAAAATACATCAGGCAGTCTGAAGTCTCTGCTAAAGTTTATGATTCGAGTCTTTGGAAACAAATTATAAGTATTTGGCCTATGCTTGATAAAATGTCTAATTGGGATGTGGGAAGTGGTCAAATAATCAAAGTATAGTTTGATTGCTAGGTTGATTAAAATAAGGCTCATTGGTTACATGTCTAGCCCTATTCATAACCGGGATCGTGCCTCTCTAGCTACATTTAATGGAAATTGGAACTGAACTCTTTTGAGAAATTTTCTTCCTCATGACATGGTGGAAAGAATTCGAGCAATAAAAACTCATACTTTGGATACTATTGAACCTGACAAGTGCATTTGGGAAGGAACTAACTCAGGATATTTAATAATATCTAGTGTTTTTGATCTCATTATAGGTACAAACACATAAGTTCATATGGAGCATTGAAGTCTCATTTGGAAGTTGTCTGTCCTGAGAGAATCCATAATTTTATTTGGATGATTCATCATAATGGAATCAAGACTAATAAGTAGCTCGGTCAACTCAAGCTAAGGAAGCCTTATTATGACGATTGCACTGATGAGCAAAAGTATATTCTGCATGTTTTAAGGGATTGCAAACATGTTAAACCAATATGGATAGAACTTTTGTCAATAATTGATATACATTTATTTTTCGAATGTGACTTATCAGTTTGGTTGGCTCTCAACTTGCAGATGAATCGCAGAGATAAGAACGTGACTTGGAAATCTCTTTGGGCCACTACTTGCCACCAACTACGGTACTGGAGAAACCAGAGAATTTATGTATCAGATTTCGTTAGTCTTTGTAACATCGTTGATGACATTAAGGCAAAAGTCAGAAGTTATCAACAAAGTATGGTTCTGCAGAACAAGATTCATCAAAGATCCATAACAACAATTGCTTTTGATTGGAAAAGACATGAGAAGGATTAAGTTTGCGTTAACACGGATGGTGCAGTAGCTAAGAATAACATAGCAAGTTGTGGAGGGCTAGCTAGGAATTATGTGGGTGAATGGCTTCTCAAAAAATGTTGGTATTTGTAATGTCATAATTGAAAATTTTTGGGGTGTTGTGGAAGGTTTAAGTTTTGCCAATTCTCAAGGTTATACTTGGATAAAGCTTAAAGATGATAGTTGATAAGCTGTTAATGAAACTAATGGAAAAAATGTCAATTTAAAAGATGATCGGGAAAATAGAAAGTGTACTATTTTGCTGATGTAGTAATAATAGAGATGTTTCCCAAAGGTCGATCTCGAGGATTATGTTGGAAAGTGGTTTGGTATGTCGGGTTTTTGTTATCGTCTCCACAGGGATTGTGAGATATCGCCGCCGTTCGACAGTTGTTTTAATTCTTAACTCGTAGTAACAATGGGGGTTTTGGTTTTAGTCACGGTAGCTTGCATATAAGTGTAAGAAAATGCGGTAAAAGTTTTGGTTTTTCTATTTGAGAAAGATTGTCAAAGTTAGGGTTCGACGATCACTTTGCATGTATATGTTCGATCAACAAAACTTATAAACTCCTTTAGATGATAAACTATCTCACAAATTCCTCCCAATGTGTTTATCTCTAACACACATTATGGGTTTTCCCATTTTGATCCATTGTTTATCTCTAACAAAATCTATCAAAATGGCAACTTTTTGGTTCAACTTTATGGTGAACAAAATCATTCATTACTATCTCTAATTAACAAACAAGATTCGATGAAAACCTAGGTAAAGAGTTGGTAAACATCTCTCGATCATAAACCAACACAAAGAGTTATCGATAAAATAAAGTTTTCACCATATATTTATCATTAAAGAGTTTACAAATGAAGATCAACTCATATACACACAAAGCTTATGATCATCTACATCTAACCTTGACAAGATGAAGAACTTAGCCACTCATTTTCATGGTGGCTTGTACAACAAGTCTCGGTTGAAGGTTGATCAACATCCAAGTCGAAGAATCGAGATTGGATGGGAATCCACCTTCTTTTTATGGAATATTGTTAAGAGATGAAGAAAAATGAAGAAAAAGTGTTTCTAGGTTACAAAATATCTTTAGAGCAATGCGGGAAAATATCTAAGAAAATGCTACGTAAAAGTACAAAGTATGGTCCCAAAAAGTAGCCCCTGCTACTTATAGTATTGTTGTCTGAGTTGTCATGCTCGCTAGGCGAGCAGAATGGTTCGCCTAGCGAGCCCCAAAATAGGCACCAGAGGCACTTGCGCCAGAAGAATCTTCCAAGTCCAAACTGCATGTTCGCTAGGCGAACAAAACCTTCGCTAGGCGAAGCCTACGCTTCCACCTTCGCTCTAGCGAGCTTAGGTAGTTTTGCTACTGGAATTGTTCGCTGGGAGCTCGATAGTGGCTCGCCTAGCGAGTAAGTGCTGGCTGTGCTTTTGATCAAGTCTGGGCGTGTTCGCTACCACCTTCGTTAGGCGCTCGCCTAGCGAGTTTGTTGACTTTGCTACTGTAAAATTCTGGGGTTGCTCGCTAGCAGCTCGCTGGGTGCTCGCCTAGCGAGCACTTCGCCCCAGCATTCGCCTAGCGAGCATGCTGATGAATGCTTCCTTTTCTTGGTCCCTTTACCAACTTTCTTGTGCCTTCATTTTCTATTATTTCATGCCTAATTCCTGCACAATAATGCACAAATTAAAGGTACCAAGATCGTTTAACATTGTATTGCAATTCATCTAAAACAAAGGCGGTTTCGAACACTTTAGCAACAAAAAGGAGTGAAAGATGCCCACATTTGATAGCTCAAATAAGCACTTTTGGGCATCTAACAACTCTCCCCAACTAGATTCTTGCTTGTCCTCAAGCAAAGTATGCCTCTTGAAGGACAAGAGGATTTTCTTTAAGAAAAAGGTTTCTCCGAAGTCAGATAAAATGGCTCAAACACAAGCGAATCAACCAGATACAAATTCCCAATGGTTAGAATAACATAATACATAAGAACTAAAATAGGGATTGAAGAAATTACGCGTTTGCAACCGCGGGGAAAATTAAGCGAAATATGTATCTATCCACAACAATATTATCTTGAATGAATCACCCTATCTCTCCTCTTCGAATAAGGATTGAAGAAATTACGCGTTTGCAACCGCGGGGATAATTTCACTCTCCAACAATCAATGAAGAAATCAATTCAATTCATACAATGTCTAACAATTATAAATGAAAATGCGGAAGCACGAAGATCACTAAGGACTTTTCGGTTGTAGCTTGGTTAGGTTTACAAACAAGGGTCATTTCTAAGGCCATTGAAAACGAGATTGCCGATGCAAAAGAGACATTCACTATACACTATTCACACATCTCAACTTCGTTCCCTTTGTTTCTTGTTTGAAACTTTCACAACACTTATTTCACAACTCAATTTTGTTTTTCATTATTTTTCTTCCAAGCAAGCATTCATTTTCATTTTCTCTATTTTTTTTTCTTTTCACATCGTATTCACAAAACAGATGTTTCTCTTTTCTCATTTTTTTTAATGCTTGCTCGGTTTTTCAAGAGTTGTGGCACTTACCGATTCTCATTTTCGTTCTCCCCAACTTATTTCTTACTCACCCTAAGTGAATGCTCTTGACTTTTTACGGCAAAAGAACAATTATCAAAATTTCCGGGTTTTAAGAAAAAAGATTTTTGACATCTCGCTTTATTTCAAGCTGAGATTCAACTGTTTAAGCTCAAAGGGGTTAACGAATACTCTCTCTGCTCACGGGTAAGTTGTATTTGGAACTGGTTGTGCTCATACGAAAACAAGTGCCTTGATCATTTCTAATTGCTTCCACAAATTCACAATAATAAAAGACAAAGCATGAATCAAATGAATCAACAAAGCTTATTAGAATCCAGCATTTAAGTGTACAATGGAGGTTTCCTCACAATTTGTGGTTTTAAGTCCTAGATGAAACATTCATTCAATTATGTTACAAAAAGAATAATATTCAATTACGAAAAGAGTAAAGTTCTTAATGCATTCTAAAATTCTAACCGGAGGTATCCATGTACCTTAGCATTATTCACTTGTTTATTTTTATCATTGCCATCCAAGCTCGGATGCACCTTCATTGGATACTTCTTTTGAGGAGCAACCAATCTAGAAGGTTTGACACTCAATCAACCAAAAATTTATTAAAACAAAAGAAATTTAAACCAAACACACAAATTAAAAACATAAACAATAACTATTACTTAAAAATTTTAAAATGTGCGTGGGGGACAAAACACCCCAAAAGTACATAACCAATACCAAAATACAACAAATCTGAAAAATACAATAAAATAAAATAAACTTAGCCCCCAAAGGACTCAGAACCCTCATCACTATCGGCTTCAGAACCGATAGCATAATCATCATCATCATCATTATCGTCATCACCATCATCCTTAGCACCACCAGAAGCACCAGCACCAGAAGCACCGTGTCATACCCCAAAATTTGCCCATCAATAGTTCAAGACATTTTTCAGGGGCATTCCGACTCATTTTATGGCACTGATCTTAAAGGGACAAAGGCCCAGCTCACGAATGGCCCAATCCAGAAAATGGCCCAAACTGGCCTGTTCGCTACACGCTCGCCTAGCGAACGTTACGTTCGCTACACGCTCGCCTAGCGAACGTTCGCTACACGCTCGCCTAGCGAAGCAAACGTTCGCTACCAGCTCGCCTAGCGAGGCTGACAGACAACAAAAAATTGCGGGCTTCATTCTGAGCCCATTAGGTCATGAAAAAGGCATTATAAATACCAGCACTTCAGTAATGAAAGGGAGGACGAAAAACAGAGGAAGACGGACGGAAACCCTGGCACGGAAACCCTGGAGGCTACTTTAGAGAGTTCCGAGTGAAGAAACCCTGAAGGCCGATTCCCCGCCCCGAAGCTACCGCCGCCCAACTCAATCCGGCTCGCCAATTCAAGGTTGCAATTCGATTGCAAACAGGTTTGCATTACTATTATCGTGTTATTTTCTTAATTTGCATGTGATACCGCTTTATGTTCTTAACTTGCATGTGATAATATAATTGAATTCATAAACATATTTGAGGTTTTGCATGTGAATTTAAGTGTGCCTGGATATTGTGAATGCTGAACCATATAATTATGTGTTGGATGCCATAAGCCATGCCGCAGGTTGAAGTCATACTGTTCTGAAATTCAAAGCCCGCAGCCGCTCGCTAGCACATCGCTAAGCGAGCACGCAGCGAGTGTTCGCTAGACCTTCGCTAGGCGAAGCAGAGGCGAACAAGGGCAGCCGCCAATATTTTGTTTGTTATGTCTTATGCGTATCTGGTCGATTCTATGTTAATTATACACTGTTTTCTTGCTGCTGTTTTTCTTTTACGGTGTAATCCTCGATTGCACCCGGATTTGGTATGCTAACCCGTTTGTTGAATTTTGCAAAGGTTCATATGTCCCAGAAAAAAGATCGCCGTTTAGGTCTTCCACTTTATTTGTGGGATACCCTTGGGGAGACTCACCCTAAATTGCTTAATTAATTTTAATGTGTTAATTTTAATGTATTAATTTTAATGTATTGATTTTAGTATGGACTTAATTACTTAATTGACTTTAAAATATGACCTTTAAATAAGTGATCTTGGACCTCTCTTTGCTGCCTTACGGTATTACGGTATAACGGTCATGTCCCGCGAATGTGGGGATACACTTAGCAATGGCCCTTCGATTAAATCATCATAAAATAAATCATAGTCCCTCGGATGTTGCCTTCGAAAATACGATTTTGTCCCTCGATGACCCTTCGGTGTAGCCTACGGTTAAATGATGATCGTCCCTTCGAATGCTAAGGTATCCTTACAACTGTTGCCTTCAATGACCTATCGATGACCCTACGGTGACCCTTAAACATCCAAAGGGTAAAATTACTTACTTCTCAATAGTAAGGACAGCTTTACCCTCATAAGGATAGGAAACGTTCATAACGACCTTAGGAAGGTATAACTCTCAATTACTGGATCCTAACCTAAAACATTTTCCACCCCTCACACTTTACACTTTACAAATCCTAGAAAATCACCACTTGGTATACATTCATACTAGAATCATTACCGAGTTATATTTTTCTAAACCATTTTCAAAATTAAATGAGATAAATACTTTGTATACATTCATACGAGAATCATTACAAAGTTAAACTCTCTTTCAAACATTTTTTAAGCAATTCACCGACACTTTTCAGACAAAAATATAAGTGATCCAGTAATTAAGAGCCCATGGATAACCATGGATACAAAGGGTGCTAACACCTTCCCTTTGTATAATGTACCTCCCGAACCCAAAATCTATTGAGGTCTTTCCTGTTCTTTTCCACCTTTCCTTATTGGATAAAAGAAAAGTCGGTGGCGACTCTTGCTATCCGCGACATTGCGATAAAAAGCAAAACACCCCAAGTCAGTTCACCGTATGACAGAACTGGCGACTCTGCTGGGGAATATTACAAGAGAGGTTACCTTAAAAAACAAGATCACTTATTTAAAATTGTCTGATTTACTTTTAAGGGATTGCTTGGGTATTCTTGAGTGAAAGATCCTACACCCGGATCTAGTGTACCTTAGGTAAGTAGCAATAGATCATCGCGACTATCCGGCGTATACTGGAATGGTTAAAATGATGGCTACGGTTAATGTGACACTTTGGTTGTCCTGATGTTCCTCATGTTACTTGAGGAAAAATTTGGCTTCCGCGTGGTGTCATCAAAGCATTAACCAGACCTTTAGAACCCTAATTGACTCATCCTGGCCATTAGAAAGTAGTGAGATAACTGACTTCGGTTCCGACTGGGGTTGGTTGATACTCGATGCTACACTCCTTGAGATTGGACTTTAGGGAAGCTTTGGTCAACCACTTGGTGTTCCACTGAAGTGGACTTAAAGGAAGGTCAATGATTGGAGATCCCTTTAGAACCCGGTTACTATTCTAGGACAGGTTGAACCAACCAAACTTCAGTGGGGAGGGTACTTACCTATGGAACTCATGCAAGCCTTAAAACCTAGGAATGATTGATGTGTGACTTGCTTGTGCTTGTTATTTACTTAACATCATAACATCATAACATCATAACATCATAACATCATAACATCATGACATCATAACATTGTACTAACCATTTCAAGGACTTAGGGATTTAACTTTGCTCTGTTTTGTATAAAAAAAACAAAAACAAAAAAAAAAAACAAAAAAAAAAAAAAAAGTTTCCTTTTTTTTTGGTAGTTTATGCAAAGTTAAATTCCAAAAGACCTTGAAAACATTTCATGCATTGCATAACATAACATAACACTGCATAACAGGTATTCCAAAGGACCATATTCTCACGGTCTGCCTCTTAAACAGAAAAATGGATCTCGAACAAACTGTCAAAGATCTCCAGACTCAGAATGCTCAATTCAAGGAGATGATGCTAAGCTTATCCAAGGGGCAGGAGGAACTGAAGGCTCTTTTGGTCGAGAAGAAGAAAGACAAGAAAGCTGTGAGTTTCATTAACCCGAGAAGAAGGCGTAAAGGACAGGCTACGGGAATCAAATTTGGAATCCCGAATGGTCCAGAAGAGGAGGCGGAGAATGACTCAGAGGAAGAGAATGCTGATTTCTCCAACCCTGAGGATGACGATGAGGACTATGAAAATGAACAGTACTCTCCAAGAGATGATAAGTACAAATTGCTGGAAGAACGCATGCTAGCCATGGAGGGTCAGAAGGCGCCTGGTCTAGATTTCGAAAGTTTGGGTCTGGTCTCCGATGTGACCATTCCCCGCAAATTCAAAATCCCCACTTTCACTAAGTATGATGGTGCATCCTGTCCTCAGATGCATTTAAGGGCTTATGTGAGAAAGATTCAGCCGCACACCACTGATAAGAAACTGTGGATCCATTTCTTCCAAGAAAGTCTGTCTGGCACTCAGTTGGAATGGTATTATCAGCTCGAGAGCTCTGACATCCGCACCTGGACTGATTTAGCAACAGCTTTCTATAAGCAGTACCAGTACAATTCTGAATTAGCGCCTACTCGGCTACAGTTGCAGAATATGACTATGGGATCTAAAGAAAGCTTCAAAGAGTATGCTCAGAAATGGAGAGATCTGGCCGGCAGGGTCAAACCCCCTATGACTGACCGAGAATTAGTAGACCTGTTCATGGGTACCCTGACTGGCCCATTCTACAGCCACCTACTGGGGAGTTCTTCATCAGGTTTCACTGAACTTATACTGACAGGTGAACGGGTAGAGAGCGGCATTCGAAGTGGAAAGTTACAGGCAGCTACTTCTACAAGCAGTAAAAAGTCCTACCATGGGAAGAATGAATCGAATGCTGTGTATGGTCAAAAGAATCATAACAAGAAAAATGGTGACCATGCCGTTGGAGCAGTGACAATCGCCGCCCCGCCAGCTCAAAACTTCCAGCAAAGACCAGACAGACCAAGAAGGCAGTTTACCAAGCTCAATATGACTTTAGCACAAGCACTGCAAAGTATGCTAAAGGTAAACTTAATCACTCTCAGAGGTCCTCCTGCAAATGTCAACACCGCTTCGCCTCGTTATAATCCCAATGCCAGGTGTGCATATCACTCCGATAGCCCCGGGCACGATACAAACGATTGTTGGTTGTTGAAGAACAAAATTCAGGATATGATCGACGCTGGGGAAATTGAGTTCGAGCCTCCGGAGACTTCTAATGTCATCACTGCCCCTCTGCCTAATCATGACAAGACTGTCAATGCTATGGAGGATACTGATAGCGGTTGCGACCTGGATAGCTGGATTTTCCCAACAATTGGTGACGGACTCAATAATCGGAAGGCTGAAGACATTATCCCGATTTCCTTTAGTCAGGAGTAATTGTTATTGCTATTTTTGTGGTTCAAAGCATTGTGTCTATACCCGGGGCATAATAGCTAATTTTAAGGGTTTGTCATTTTCATAAGCATATTCATATTCAATAAATCAATGGACTTTGTGCATTCAAATATTGCGCTCTTTATCTTTCCTGTCATTTTTTTCAAACAAGCTATATTTTCTTGCACACACTCACGTAACAAATCGCGTATCCATATTCACTCTGGATCCTGTTGATAATAGTTCTGCTACTGTTCATTATGACTTTGAAAATCCGATCTACCAAGCCGAGGATGGAAGTGAGGAAGATTGTGAAGTCCCTGGAGAACTTGCCAGACTGGTACTACAAGAAGAAAAGACCATACAGCCGCAGGAGGAATCAATTGAAATTGCAATGGGTACTGAAATAGACAAGAAAGAAGTCAGAGGTTTCTTGGGGCACTCGAATTACATTGCCCGATTCATCCCACATTTGACTGCTACCTGCAAACCCATCTTCAAATTACCAAAAAAGAAAAATCAAGAGATGGTATGGAATGATGAATGACAAAATCAAGAAATATCTCCAAGAACCTCCAATTCTAATGCTACCAGTTGAAGGAAGACCTTTAATCACGTATTTGACCGTGTTAGAAAATTCAATAGGGTGTGCTGGGGCAACATGACGAGTCTGGTCGAAAAGAGCATGTCATACACTGCCTTAGCAAAAGGTACCGACTGTGAAACAAGATACTCACAGCTCGAGAAAGCTTGCTGCGCTTTGGCTTGGGCTGCTCGCCGACTAAGACAGTATATGTTGAATCATACCACTTTATTGATTTCTAAGATGGATTCTATCAAATATACATCTGAGAAACCTGCTGTCTCCTGAGAGAGTTATCACTGATAATGGTACTAAACTGAACTCTACACGCAGTTCAAAATAAAACACCATAACTCTTCTCCGTACCGGCCAAAGATGAACGAGGCCGTGGAGGCTGCTAATAAGAATATCAAGAAGATCATACAAAAGATGACAGTAACGTACAAAGACTGGCATGAGATGTTACCGTTTGCTCTTCATGGTGATCGCACTTCAGTACGCACTTCGACAGGGGCAACCCCTTTCTCTTTAGTCTATGGAATGGAAGCCGTTTTACCAGTGGAAGTTCAGATTCCCTCTCTAAGAATTGCGAAAGATGCAGGCTTAGATGAGGATGAATGGATTCAAACTCGACTCGATCAGATAAATCTGATTGATGAAAAGAGACTTGCGGCTGTTTGTCATAGGCAGATATATCAGAAGCGCATGACCCAAGCATTTAACAAAAAGGTCAAGAGACAGGTGTACCAACTTGGCGCCTTGGTGGTCAAGCGTATCATTCTACCACAAGGTGATCCCAGAGGCAAATGGATTCCCACGTACGAAGGGCCGTTTGTAGTTAAGAAGGTATTCTCTGGTGGAGCCATGATACTCACTACGATGGATGGCGAAGACTTCCCACATCCCGTGAACGCGGACATAGTTAAAAAATACTACGCATAAAAGAGACCCGCTAGGTCGACGTGCCTAGGCAAAAGTAAGGGCATCCCGGCGAACCAAAAGGGTTCGGGCAAAAATTAGGGATAAATATATAAAGACGTACACCCGGCAAGTCGAAAACCTGAAAAGGCGGCTTGGGCAAAAGAGGGTATCCCGGTGGACTGAAAACCTGAAAAGGCGGTCCAGGCAAAAATTAGGGATTAAAGCGTATGACTATGCCTCATTCTCTGTCTGCTTCAACCAAGTTCAAGGGACTGAACAAGCCAATCACTTCTATCCGACAGCAGGAGATGAGATGCTTGAAGACATAATGACAGTAGTGGAGTTAAAATCAACAGGATTTTTCCTCATAGCTTCTCTTTGTTTGCCTGACAATTTCCTCTTACTAGGATTTCTGTCTCCTTGTACTCAAATTGCCTATTTATAGGCCCTCTTTCAAAATCAATACAATTTCATTTCCAAAAAGATGCTTTTGTTTTACCTTTTCTGTTTTGTTTGCGTAAACGTCCATTGATTTACTTTGAATTGATTTATGCACTTGAATATGATCAATGTTTACCAAAAATGCATGCCTAGAATAGTAATAGCAATTACTACACGACTTCAGGATCGAGGAGAAGGTCTAATCACGCTTCCCAATGAATCTGTTGCTAATTCGATTCCCCGGCAACGCCAATTATTCCCCAGAAGAGGTCGGCACCACCATACCGAAAGGTCATCTCTTCCATCCCCAGCCAGGCTCTGTTGAGTGTTTCCACCATCAGACAGAAATCAAGCATCCCCCAGCCGAGACAGGGTCATCAATACCAATGTCTCCGACCAGCAGACTGAGATTTATCTCCCCAGTAGTGTCCCCTGGAAGAACGTTTCAGACACATAGTGCATTCATTACATCACTTCACATCACATACCTACATACAATGTTCATTCCGCATCATATACATTACATCATTTCATAACATATACATGCATACAATGTTCGCATTCATTTCAGACGCATAATTCACTCATTACATCATTTCACAGCCCACACATGCATACAACATTTGCATCTCATGCATCATGACATGGCATGAAGCTAACTTTATTTTTCAGGTTAATTATCCTCTTGATACAATCAAAACAAAGGTCCATTCAGACGGGCATCCTTATCAATTACATTCAGGATTCAACTACATCTTTCAGATATACTCCATGTCAACATTCATTCTGACATCATCCTAACGAGGGCATCTATGAGCTCATCCCAGATGTTCATTGCAAATACAGCATCTACAAATACGATCAGATACAGTCTAACGTACGGTTCATTCTGATTTAGCCCAACATATAACTCCTTCCACTCAGATACGATCTAACGGATGATCCATTCTGATCTTCAACTACTCCCAACACGGTCTAATGTACGACCCAGTTGGACCTTCACTTCTCAGGTACTGCCTAGCATACGGTCCACCCTGATTCATCTCAACACATGACTCCTTCAACTCAGATACGATCTAGCGTACGATCCATTCTGACCTTCAATAACTCAGATACAGTCTAATGTACGACCAAGTTAGACCTTCAAATCTTCAAATACCACTCAAATACAGTCTAATGTACGACCAAGTTAGACCGTCAAGTCCTCGGACAACTCAGATAAGGTTTAATGTACGACCAAGTTAGACCTTTATCTCCTCAGATGCTACCTTCGGACAGGTACATTTCTGAATGGTAGTCTAGTATACGGCTACTCCCTTACTCAGATGCTACCTTCGGACAGGTACATTTCTGAATGGTAGTCTAGTATACGACTACTCCCTTACTCAGATGCTACCTTCGGACAGGTACATTTCTGAATGGTAGTCTAGTATACGACTACTCCCTTACTCAGATGCTACCTTCGGACAGGTACATTTCTGAATGGTAGTCTAGTATACGACTACTTCCTTACTCAGATGCTACCTTCGGACAGGTACATTTCTGAATGGTAGTCTAGTATACGACTACTCCCTTACTCAGATGCTACCTTCGGACAGGTACATTTCTGAATGGTAGTCTAGTATACGAATACTCCCTTACTCAGATGCTACCTTCGGACAGGTACATTTCTGAATGGTAGTCTAGTATACGACTACTCCCTTACTCAGATGCTACCTTCGGACAGGTACATTTCTGAATGGTAGTCTAGTATACGACTACTCCCTTACTCAGATGCTACCTTTGGACAGGTACATTTCTGAATGGTAGTCTAGTATACGGCTACTCCCTTACTCAGATGCTACCTTCGGACAGGTACATTTCTGAATGGTAGTCTAGTATACGGCTACTCCCTTACTCAGATGCTACCTTCGGACAGGTACATTTCTGAATGGTAGTCTAGTATACGGCTACTCCCTTACTCAGATGCTACCTTCGGACAGGTACATTTCTGAATGGTAGTCTAGTATACGGCTACTCCCTTACTCAGATGCTACCTTCGGACAGGTACATTTCTGAATGGTAGTCTACTATACGGCTACTCCCTTACTCAGATGCTACCTTCGGACAGGTACATTTCTGAATGGTAGTCTAGTATACGGCTACTCCCTTACTCAGATGCTACCTTCGGACAGGTACATTTCTGAATGGTAGTCTAGTATACGGCTACTCCCTTACTCAGATGCTACCTTCGGACAGGTACATTTCTGAATGGTAGTCTAGTATACGACTACTCCCTTTTCAGTAGATTCAGCCTAATGGACGGCTCATTTTGCTCAGATATGGTTTAATGTACGACCAAGTTAAACCTTCATCTTCTCAGATGCTACCTTCGGACAGGTACATTTCTGAATGGTAGTCTAGTGTACGACTACTCCCTTTTCAGCAAATTCAGCCTAATGGACGGCTCATTCTGCTCAGATATGGTTTAATGTACGACCAAGTTAAACCTTCATCTTCTCAGATGCTACCTTCGGACAGGTACATTTCTGAATGGTAGTCTAGTGTACGACTACTCCCTTTTCAGCAGATTCAGCCTAATGGACGGCTCATTCTGCAACTCAGAGACGATCTAGCGTACGATCCATTCTGATCTTTCATCCCCATCAAAGTCATCCGCCTAACGAACAGCTCACTCTGGTACTCAGATATGATCTAGCGTGTGATCCATTCTGATCCCTTATCCCCAGCAGTATATAGCATACTCTGACTCCCCAGCGAAGTCAACAGCATGACGGATGATTCACTATACGGTCTAGCGTATGACCCGGTATGACATCCATGTCTTCAGACATCGTCTAACGTACGACGCAATCGGAAGCTCGTCATCAAACTTCCTGGATGGCATCTCTAAGCCCATCTCCATCAAGACTAGCTCCTAATTGACAAGTGCAAATTTTCGGGGCATTCTAGTGTTCAATAATCTTTCACCTCCAGACCACGAACGGCACATACCATTCTACTCTCTCGGTTCAAGAATATTGAACAGGGGAAGCTGTCATACCCCAAAATTTGCCCATCAATAGTTCAAGACATTTTTCAGGGGCATTCCGACTCATTTTATGGCACTGATCTTAAAGGGACAAAGGCCCAGCTCACGAATGGCCCAATCCAGAAAATGGCCCAAACTGGCCTGTTCGCTACACGCTCGCCTAGCGAACGTTACGTTCGCTACACGCTCGCCTAGCGAACGTTCGCTACACGCTCGCCTAGCGAAGCAAACGTTCGCTACCAGCTCGCCTAGCGAGGCTGACAGACAACAAAAAATTTCGGGCTTCATTCTGAGCCCATTAGGTCATGAAAAAGGCATTATAAATACCAGCACTTCAGTAATGAAAGGGAGGACGAAAAACAGAGGAAGACGGACGGAAACCCTGGCACGGAAACCCTGGAGGCTACTTTAGAGAGTTCCGAGTGAAGAAACCCTGAAGGCCGATTCCCCGCCCCGAAGCTACCGCCGCCCAACTCAATCCGGCTCGCCAATTCAAGGTTGCAATTCGATTGCAAACAGGTTTGCATTACTATTATCGTGTTATTTTCTTAATTTGCATGTGATACCGCTTTATGTTCTTAACTTGCATGTGATAATATAATTGAATTCATAAACATATTTGAGGTTTTGCATGTGAATTTAAGTGTGCCTGGATATTGTGAATGCTGAACCATATAATTATGTGTTGGATGCCATAAGCCATGCCGCAGGTTGAAGTCATACTGTTCTGAAATTCAAAGCCCGCAGCCGCTCGCTAGCACATCGCTAAGCGAGCACGCAGCGAGTGTTCGCTAGACCTTCGCTAGGCGAAGCAGAGGCGAACAAGGGCAGCCGCCAATATTTTGTTTGTTATGTCTTATGCGTATCTGGTCGATTCTATGTTAATTATACACTGTTTTCTTGCTGCTGTTTTTCTTTTACGGTGTAATCCTTGATTGCACCCGGATTTGGTATGCTAACCCGTTTGTTGAATTTTGCAAAGGTTCATATGTCCCAGAAAAAAGATCGCCGTTTAGGTCTTCCACTTTATTTGTGGGATACCCTTGGGGAGACTCACCCTAAATTGCTTAATTAATTTTAATGTGTTAATTTTAATGTATTAATTTTAATGTATTAATTTTAATGTATTGATTTTAGTATGGACTTAATTACTTAATTGACTTTAAAATATGACCTTTAAATAAGTGATCTTGGACCTCTCTTTGCTGCCTTACGGTATTACGGTATAACGGTCATGTCCCGCGAATGTGGGGATACACTTAGCAATGGCCCTTCGATTAAATCATCATAAAATAAATCATAGTCCCTCGGATGTTGCCTTCGAAAATACGATTTTGTCCCTCGATGACCCTTCGGTGTAGCCTACGGTTAAATGATGATCGTCCCTTCGAATGCTAAGGTATCCTTACAACTGTTGCCTTCAATGACCTATCGATGACCCTACGGTGACCCTTAAACATCCAAAGGGTAAAATTACTTACTTCTCAATAGTAAGGACAGTTTTACCCTCATAAGGATAGGAAACGTTCATAACGACCTTAGGAAGGTATAACTCTCAATTACTGGATCCTAACCTAAAACATTTTCCACCCCTCACACTTTACACTTTACAAATCCTAGAAAATCACCACTTGGTATACATTCATACTAGAATCATTACCGAGTTATATTTTTCTAAACCATTTTCAAAATTAAATGAGATAAATACTTTGTATACATTCATACGAGAATCATTACAAAGTTAAACTCTCTTTCAAACATTTTTTAAGCAATTCACCGACACTTTTCAGACAAAAATATAAGTGATCCAGTAATTAAGAGCCCATGGATAACCATGGATACAAAGGGTGCTAACACCTTCCCTTTGTATAATGTACCTCCCGAACCCAAAATCTATTGAGGTCTTTCCTGTTCTTTTCCACCTTTCCTTATTGGATAAAAGAAAAGTCGGTGGCGACTCTTGCTATCCGCGACATTGCGATAAAAAGCAAAACACCCCAAGTCAGTTCACCGTATGACACACCGGCACCCGCCCCCTCTCCGAAAATAGGCCTGTCCACAGGCCAGCTAGCGTGCTGTAGAAACTGCTCACGCGTCATCATCGAGTGTTCACCGGAGGGGTCACACACCTGCAACTGTAACAGCTGCATAGAATCATGAATATCTAGCATGGCGCGCTGAGTTGCCGCCATCCAATCCCAATTGTAGTTGCAGACAACCTGCTGGAAAGGATCCGATCCATGAGCAAAAGTACCAGGACCATCAGAAGTCCCGGTAGCATCAGCAGCTGAACTACTCCTTAAGTTCTTTGGTTTGCAGTACTTGGCCACATATCTGTCATCAATGGCCGGTGGGATCCTTACTTGACTCCGAGAGGGTAGCTTCACCCTCGCATGCTGGCACAAAGCCATGATGAGACACGGGAAAGCAAGGGGACAGTTAACTCGTGCCCCCGACTTTAGCCCGCTCTCAATCACGGACTTCAACTCTAAAGCAATTATCCTCGCCACATCGATTTGAATGTTCGTGAGAATGCAGTGAACCAGATGTGCCACTGGGATCGGCACGGTTGAGGTGTGAGACTTGGGTTTGATATTTGTGAGAACCAACATAAGGATCAGTTGAGCTAAGGGAATCATGTCCACCCTATGGTATCTCATCGGAACCCCAGATGGGTTCAGCTCAAGTGATTTCCCTTCAAAAAGCATGGCAGCAGAAATTGAATCGGTATCCCGATGAAGCCTCAAATCACGGTGGTATGCGTCTCTTTCATTGGCTCCCAAATGGAGCGGTTCACCCAACACCCGATTGATTGTATCCCGATCGAAAGCAACCGTACGGCCGGACACTCTAGTTGTCCATGTGAATGGCTCGTCGTCGTTAGGCAGTGCGTTCACGTAGAACTCATGCACCGATTCGATGTCATAATGCTCAAGGGGAGATATCAACCGGTCCCACTTTTTGATGTGAATCAACCCGACAAATGTACGGTAGGTGCCTTCGGGGTTGATTATAAATCTTTTCTCCGACAAAATCTTTCTCTTCTCCAAAGCCACATATCTTGCCGCTTGCTTTGGCTTGACAAATATTTCGGTGTCGAACTGTATGGGCACGAGACGGGAAGTGCTCCCGCCCTTTCTCTTTTTAGAAGCGCCGGACCTGGATTCTATCTGCAAAGACATAGAGAAGAAACACACAAAACCACAGAACAGATTAGAAAGCAAAACAGAAAATCCAACTACTGTCATGGTCGCTGCTGCTTCGCCTAGCGAGGCCTAGCGAAGCTTCGCTACAGGTTCGCCTAGCGAAGTGGTAGCGAATGTTCGCCACTGATTCGCCTAGCGAGACGCTAGCGAATGTTACGGGTTTTTGGGTTCTGCATTGTTAACACTGAAATTTCAGAAAACCCTAAATCTAACGGTATCCAATTCAGAAACAAAATGATTTATCATGCAAAGAATCGTTCTAAGATACATGCAAATCTAAACCCACATGCAACCTAATGATACCCACACTACGAAATTCTCCCTAAATGTGACATACTTCAGAATTTTACAAATTGGAAGCTTAAAGTAATGAAGAAAGGGCAAACCTGATTTGAGATCTGTTGAATTTGAAATGCACAGGAGGTTAGGGTTTGCAAAGCAAGAGGTTAGGGTTTGAGTGAGAATGAATGTTAGAGCGTTTGTGAGTGCTAGTGAGAATAAGATTAATACTATATTCAGACAACACACTTAAAAATGGTTTTTGGGCCCAAAAGAGTGGCCTGCTGGAAATTAAATGGATTTCTGCCACGCAGCGCTCGCTACTGCTTCGCCTAGCGAGTAACTAGCGAATCAGCTCGCTACTGCCTTCGCCTAGCGAGCAGCTAGCGAGCATGACAACATTTTGATTTTTCAAAACAACATTCCAAGCACATATCAACAAGGTTTATCAATTGGAACCCCAATACCACACAACAGAAAGCTTTAAAATACTTACAATGTTGGGGTGCCTCCCAACGAGCGCTTGTTTAACGTCGGATAAGCTCGACGGTTCGATGCTCACTGAGGAGCATCCAAGGAAATTGTGCAGCTTCCGCGATCCACTTTGTTGTTTGAGCTTCCGCACTCTATTTTGTTGAGCAACTTCCTCAAAGGCTTTGTTGTCTTCAAGAGGTTCTTGATGAACCTTCGATAAAATCTGATACCACCCTTTTTCGGAACTATTTGCACAACGCTCACCCATTCATCATCGGAGATAGAACAATTCATCCCGGCCTCTACTAGTTTGACAACGTCCTTCTTTTTCAGCACTCGCATCAATTGATTCTCCTCTTTAGTGGACAAAGTGTTGCTAATGATTACCGGTTTAGTACAGTTATCACCAAGGAACACATACTTCAAATGTGGCTCTAGTTGTGGCTCCTCCACTTTCTTTGTCATATCCAAACCTTCACTTGTGTCTTCATGATAACCAAGTTCTCCACAAGCTTCTAATTCATGCAACAATGCTTCCATCTCTTTTCCTTTATTTTTGGTTGAAACTTTGTATACTCCGATAAGAGATCTTTCGGAAGGATTAGAAGCATGAACCTGGTTTGCGATCTCCACTAGCTTCTCCTTGGTGGCATCGATTCGGAAAGAATCATGCTTCTCATTAGGATGCTTTTTGGCTTCAAAAAGATGGAAGGCTACCTCTTCATCTTGGACCCTTACTTTCCTCAAACCGTTGTCAACATCAATCATCATGCGTGCGGTTTTCATGAATGGTCAGCCAAGAATAAGTGGAGCATCATCGTCCTCTTACATATCAATAACAATGAAATCAACCAGGAAGAAGAATTTGTCAACTTTCACTAACATGTCTTGAGCCACTCCATATGGTGCAGTGGTAGACTTATCAGCTAGTTGTAAAGTCATCTTAGTAAATTTGATCTCAACATTTCCCAATCTTTTAACAATGGATAGGGGAATTAAATTGATGCTCGATCCCAAATCAATCAAGCCATTACCCGTGTAGGTGTCTCCGATGGTTACCGGTAAAGCGACTCGTCCCGGATCGGATTCCTTCCTCGGGAGAGTTTTTTGAATGATGGCACTACATCATGCATCAAGCAAGACTGTCTCTGGTTCCGTGTACCTCCGCTTTTTAGTGAGTATGTCTTTCATGAATTTTGCATACTTAGGCATTTGCTCTAATGCTTCGGCAAACGAAATGTTCACTTTCAATTGTTTTAATATATCCATGAACCGGGCGTAATGCCGTTCATTCTCCCTTTTAGATGAAGCATGTGGATACAGAAGGTTTTAGATTGGAGTAGCACTCACTACCTCCTTTCCTTTAGCAACTCTAGAACTTCTCGCTCTTTTCTTTTTCACTTCCTCCACTATCACTTCATCATTCTTATTTTTCTCACTTTCCACACTTCCTTTATTTTCAACTTCACCATTCTTTTCATCCTCTTCAACTTCTTCCTCACTCCACTCCCCAACTTCACCATCAACACTATCCTCTATTATTTTCTCCTCATCTTTTTTCTCTTACTCTTTTTTTTCACTCTCATCTCTTTTTTTACTCTCACTAATCAACTCCCTTCCACTTCTCGTCGTTATTGCTTTACAATGCTCTTTAGGATTCGTTTGCGTGTTCGCCGAGAAAGATGGACCGGGTTGTTGTTCCGCTAGTTGTTTAGCAAGTTGTCCGACTTGAGTCTCGAGATTTTTTATTGCCGCATCGTTGCTCTTTTGATTAGCCATCGACATTTGCATAAATTGTGTCAATGTCTCTTCCAACTTTGAAGTCACGACCGGCGGTTGTTGAGGTTGGTAGGGATTTTGGGGAGGGTTTTGACAGCTAGAATTACCACCCCCATAACCTTGGTTATGGTAATAGTTACTCCTTGGTTGGAACCCTTGATTCCCTTGAAAGTGTTGTTGTTGACTTTGAGGATGTGGTTGATAAGGTTGTTGTTGTTGTTGTTGCCTCGGTTGGTAGTCTCGTTGGTTCGCCATGTAATTCACTTCCTCGAACCCGGGAGGTGGACAAAATCCGGTGTCATGCTCACCTTTGCAAAGCTCACAACAAGCTATTTGTTTAGCTTTTGAAGGTTCTCTCAACTCTTTTATTTGTTGAGTTAAGAGTTCGACTTGTTGTGAAATGAGTTTGTTTTGGGCAAGAATTGCATCGTTAGTCCCAAGCTCTAGCACTCCCGGTTTCTTTAAAGTGTTGCCTCTACTTTGACTTTGGAGGTCATTTAGAGCCATTCTGTTGATGATATGAGTAGCTTCTTCGGCGCTTTTAGACAATAAAGAACCACCTGAGGTAGCATCCAACAAAGTGTTATAATTCGGTTGGAGGCCATTTTTGAAAATGTGGATTTGAGTCAATTCGTCAAATCCGTGACCTTTGCACTTCCGAAGCATGGATTTGAATCTTTCCCATGCCTCATTAAATGATTCGTTGGTCCCTTGTGAAAACACGGAGATTGCCGTTTTGGATTCCATGAAACGGTTGTGGGAGAAAAATCTTTCAATGAACTTCTCTTCCAACACGCTCCAATCCGTCATGACTGCAGGTGTTTGATCCAAGTACCAATCTTTTGCTTTGCCGAGCAAAGCGTGGGGAAATAATCTTTTGAACAACGGTAGCTCTTGAGCTTGATCAACTCCGGCCGCCAATGCTATCTCATAAAATTTGGTGAGAAAAGCAAAGGGATCTTCATGGTCCATTCCGGTGAATGGACTTCCATATAGTAGGTTAAGAGTTCCCGTCTTCATCTCGGCTTGCCTTCCCGTGTGGTTGGAAAACTGAGCAGTATTCCTTGGACTGTTGACACAAGGTGTGGACATGGGCGGTGGTTGTGGTGGTTGATCCAAGATAGGTATGAAAGGTGGTGGATGTGTTGTAGAAGAACTTTCTCCTTGCTCTTGTCGTTGTCTAGCTTGTTGCCTCCTTCGTCTCGTTCTGCTATTCAGTCTCCTTGCGGTTCTTTCGATCTCGGGATCAAAAAGAAGTTCGTCCTCAGGAACCTGCCCTCGCATAAAACGAAAGCTGCACACTAAACCAAACAAATTACAAGCACAAGTCAAAAATTCGAAAGCTAAAAATTAAGCAACTATTGCGATGCTCGCAATATCAATTCACAATCCCCGGCAACGGCGCCATTTTGTTGGAAAGTGGTTTGGTATGTCGGGTTTTTGTTATCGTCTCCACAGGGATTGTGAGATATCGCCGCCGTTCGACAGTTGTTTTAATTCTTAACTCGTAGTAACAAGGGGGGTTTTGGTTTTAGTCACGGTAGCTTGCATATAAGTATAAGAAAATGCGGTAAAAGTTTTGGTTTTTCCATTTGAGAAAGATTGTCAAAGTTAGGGTTCGACGATCACTTTGCATGTATATGTTCGATCAACAAAACTCATAAACTCCTTTAGATGATAAACTATTTCACAAAGTCCTCCCAATGTGTTTATCTCTAACACACATTGTGGGTTTTCCCATTTTGATCCATTGTTTATCTCTAACACAATCTATCAAAATGATAACTTTTTGGTTCAACTTTATGGTGAACAAAATCATTCATTACTATCTCTAGCTAACAAACAAGATTGGATGAAAACCTAGGTAAAGAGTTGGTAAACATCTCTCGATCATAAACCAACACAAAGAGTTATCGATAAAACAAAGTTTTCACCATATATTTATCATTAAAAAGTTTACAAATAAAGATCAACTCATATACACACAAAGCTTATGATCATCTACATCTAACCTTGACAAGATGAAGAACTTAGCCACTCATTTTCATGGTGGCTTGTACAACAAGTCTCGATTGAAGGTTGATCAACATCCAAGTCGAAGAATCGAGATTGGATGGGAATCCACCTTCTTTTTATGGAATATTGTTAAGAGATGAAGAAAAATGAAGAAAAAGTGTTTCTAGGTTACAAAATATCTCTAGAGCAATGCTGGAAAATATCTAAGAAAATGCTAAGTAAAAGTACAAAGTATGGTCCCAAAAAGTATCCCCTGCTACTTATAGTATTGTTGTCTGAGTTGTCATGCTCGCTAGGCGAGCAGAATGGTTCACCTTGCGAGCCCCAAAATAGGCACCAGAGGCACCTGCGCCAGAAGAATCTTCCAAGTCCAAACTGCATGTTCGCTAGGCGAAGCCTATGCTTTCACCTTCGCTCCAGCGAGCTTAGGTGGTTTTGCTACTGGAATTGTTCGCTGGGAGCTCACTAGTGGCTCGCCTAGCGAGTAAGTGCTGGCTGTGCTTTTGACCAAGTCTCGGCGTGTTCGCTACCACCTTCGCTAGGCGCTCGCCTAGCGAGTTTGCTGACTTTGCTACTGTAAAATTCTGGGGTTGCTCGCTAGCAGCTCGCTGGGTGCTCGCCTAGCGAGCACTTCGCCCCAGCATTCGCCTAGCGAGCATGCTGATGAATGCTTCCTTTTCTTGGTCCCTTTGCCAACTTTCTTGTACCTTCATTTTCTATTATTTCATTCCTAATTCCTGCACAATAACGCACAAATTAAAGGTACCAAGATCGTTTAACATTGTATTGCAATTCATTTAAAACAAAGACGGTTTCGAACACTTTAGCAACAAAAAGGAGTGAAAGATGCCCACATTTGATAGCTCAAATAAGCACTTTTGGGCATCTAACAGATTGCGCAGCAATATATGTGTAAATTGTTACTCAATTGAACAAAACTAATACTTGGGGGTTTTGTAAAAATCATTGTAAGAGAAAATAACACAGAATAACTATTTTCATAGATTATAATAATATGCCAAGGTTGGTGTGTGAAAATCTCTTGTACTGACCCTTGAATGTATATCTCCTTAACAATGAAAACTGGTTCAATTATCGGATCTGAAGATTGTTTCCCCCTAAGACCTCGGAGGGAATCCTTTGGTATTCAACCTAACCTCTAGGTCCTCAGATGATTATGATGAAACCAAGTAATTTTAATTTAAAAAGAATAATCCGGTAACCATAGGGTATCCCTAGTCCTAGGTGATATCTACTATGGTTTCATTGTATAAAAACCTTAACAATTGCAATCATGCTAATCGTTAACCATACATCAATCTTGATTTTTCTAATAAAGAAGACATTATGTAAATTACACTATGAAATTGATAACAAATAACATATATTAAGGAAATTATAACATCAAAGTCATTACACAAAGGGACACCCCCCTGGCATTGGGGGATTTAGCCTCTCATATTATTCAAATAAGATACAAAATAAAAACGAGACATTACAAAAGAATGGGAATTTCGTTGATCTTCAATCGCATCCGCTCTTGAAGGATCTCCGTTCTTCGCCGCTTTTGACCGCTTCAATCTTTATCGTCTCCAATTTGTGATCGTGAAAAAGTCCCTTTCTCCATATTCAAAAATCTCATAAATAGTTCTTGATGACAATTTTTATGTAGCGAAAGTCCAAAACGCCTTCCGGGATAAGCCGTGCCAAAAAACAGCAAAAACTAGAAAATGAGGTATCCAAGCCAACACTGGTTGTGTCAGGCAACACGACAAACCGTGCTGGGCTTCTGATGAGAAAGGCTTGACACGCCCCTCTAGGGAGGCTGACATGGGCCGTGTCAGCTGACACGGGCACCCGTGTCAGCTGACACGGGCACCCGTGTCAGCTCCCTGTTTCTCTGTTTTCTCTCATGTTATACATATCTTAAGAAAAATGCTATTCTTACACTAAACTCTACACCTACACCGTATTTTATTGTTCACCAATACGGTGAATAGTAAAATATTATAATAATATTACTTTTTTTAAAAAATATAAAACAAAAAATTAATTTTTTTATTTATTATCTGAACCTTTATTAACCAATTTTATAACTTTTTTAACCAACTTCATAACTTGTATTAACCAATTTTGATGGCTATTCAAAATTATTTTTAATATCTGGATGTTTATTAACCAATTTCATAGCTTTATTAACCAATTTTTTACTTTTCATTAACTAACTTTGGTTTATCACTAAAAATTATTTTTAATATCTGAACGTTTATAAATCAACTTCGTCACTTCATTAACCAACCTTTTACATTTAATTAACCAATTTTTTTCACTATTTTAAGTCATTGTTCACGTGCACTGTTCATAGACACTATTCATGTACTGTTTACGCACCGCACCGTTCATAAATATATTATTCTATTTTAAAAATATACTGTTCACCGTATAAATACGGTGAACAGTATATACGATATAAATATTTGGTGTAAAAAATGGTGTAAGAATAACAATATTGATATTTTAAATACTCTTGAGAACTCGCATTATGCATCTCATGCTGGTATATATATTAGAAAAAGTAAAACATGACATAAAAATAACCAGATTTAATTGTGCAATATAAATAAAGCCTCGTATTAATGGCTAGAATATTCCAAAAGTAAAAGGATTAATATATTTTTCATCTATAATAAATTAAAATATTTTTAAATTTAATCCTAAAATTGAAACAATATATTATCACACATGGTGAATATAACGATTTCTCTTCTTTATTTTACTTTGAATATAATGATAATTGTTTTTTACTTGATTGACCTTGTATTTCAAATAATTTGAATCAACTTTATAAGTAAGATATATTGATCTAGAGTATAAGGGTACTTTACCAGATTAAGAAGATTTTTTTTTAATGTGAAATTATAAATTATTAACAATTAATAAGATTGAGTGTGTTCTAAAATGTCAAGAAAAATATTGAAGTGAAGATTTATTTTTTAATTCAGAAATAGGTAACACTTGTGAAGTGTTGTGGTAGGTTTGAATTCAGAAATAGGCAACACTTTGTGAAGTGTAGTAGAATGCGAAACAATACAACCTTTGAAAACTGTTGTTGTAGGCAAAACAGTGCAACATATGATAAAAATGTTGTTATAGGCAAACTAGTGCAACGTTTGAAAAGTGTTGTTGTAGGCGAAAAAAGTCAACACTTAGCAAAAGTGTTGTTGAAAGTGTGTGTTTCATCAATGGTCGCAACCTTATGAACAACATCAGTTGACCTATAAATTGAGCATTCAAGATTCAGAAAAAACACTTAACAAAATACATACATCCTCTTCACTAAAATTCCAGATATTCTTCCCTACATTCACATTTTCATTGGTCTTGTGTAAACTCGAGTATATGCTGAATTATCCTGGGTATTTCTGCATTCCAACTCTAAGGCATTTGAGAATGCTTGAAATACTTATAAGGAAAGTGATTTCGTTCATGATTATAGCCTCGATCCATTTGATTTATAAATTAATTTTCTAACAATCTTATAAGTAGTTCAAATAATGTCAACTGAGACTTCCGTTTCAAAAATCAAAGGATAAAGTGCTTTGTCATAGACACATTCTGAACACAAAAGTTTGCATCATAAATTCGAGTCAAAATAATATTCCTAAATAGATATCTCAATGAGGAGATTTACATGGAGCAATTAGAAGGTTATGTGCTTCTTGGTAATTAACAAAAATGTGCAAGTTTGACAAATTCTTGTATGGATTAAAACAAACACCGAAACAATGACATCAAAGGTTTGACTATGTCATTGTATGTTCACCAATTAAGGGGAGACAACAACTTAGGGGAGACTTTTCAAT
Organism: Lathyrus oleraceus; assembly: GCF_024323335.1. NCBI lineage: Eukaryota > Viridiplantae > Streptophyta > Magnoliopsida > Fabales > Fabaceae > Lathyrus > Lathyrus oleraceus. Next base: position 448,200,168 of record NC_066582.1, on the reverse strand, counting down.
AATTATCAAAACACGAATTCAAAGAGTTTGTCATCATCAAAAGTGGGAGATTGTGAGGAATACATCTTATATCTAGTTCATTTTTGTTAAAGACAAAAATTATCATAGAAGAAAAGGATCAAAAGTGTCATGCAAATCTATGATGAAGTTGATCAAGAAGGTTTAACATAGAAATTCAAATGAATATTTGAGACAAGTGAACATAACTAAGGTACTCATTGCAATTCACACTATATTACTTTAAATTACTCAAAATTTCATCTCCCACTTCATCTAAAAGCCTTCTTGCATCATCATAAATGATTATCTAAAACCTTCTTTATCTAATTCTTGTGACAAGTGTTTGTAAACAAAGTTGTGTGAGGATATTGTGATATTCATTTGTCTCCATGTTAATTATATGATTGATCATTAACAATAAGATGAATAGAATTTTAAAAACAAAGAGGTTTCTAACTTTCACATTTAATGTGATATATTTTAACATAGAGTAGAATATCTTATAGTGGTCGGATTGAGAGGAACATGATCGAGAACAAATTTTGCGTAAATCAATTAGAATGCCTCGACATAGCTTTGTAAAATGAAATGGATCAACTAATAAGTAACTTGAGCCTCTAAAAAATGATCATGGATTTAATAACATTATGTCTCTCATGTTATACATATCTTAAATACTCTTGAGAACCCGCTTTATGCGACTCATGCTAGTACATATATTAAAAAAAATAAAACATGACATAAAAATAATCAGCTTTAAATAAAGCCTCGTATTAATGGCTAGAATATTCCAAAAGCAAAAAGATCAAGAGAAAAAGGGATGATGCACTTACAGTGTAAATTTATTTTATACTGTCAACCAATGACAACCATGCATCTCGCTAAATCAGATTGAAAATTTTAAAATAATTATATGACATGACAAAATCATATATTCCTATTGGATGACAGTGTAAAATAAATTTACACTCAATGCATCACTATTAAACCCAAAGATTAATACTCCCTCCGTTCCTTTATTTATAAGTGTCATTTTTTTGCAAATAATTTATTTCTTTTTAATTGTCACTTGCAAAGTTCAAGATAGTATTAATTACAATTTTGTCAAAATTACCCATATATAATTATTACAGAGAGAGAAAAAGTAAAGTGAATGTAATAAATTACTAAGGGTATTGTAGGTAAGAGAAAAATTATTATTTGAAAAGTAACAATAATGATTAACTTTCTTGATATATGTAAAAAGTCAAAAATGACACTTAAAAAGGATCGGAGGGAGTATATTTTTCATCTCTAATAAATTAAAATATTTTTAAATTTAATTCTAAAATTGAAACAATATATTATCACGCATAGTAAATATAACATTTCTCTTTATTTTATTTTGAATATAATAATAATTGTTTTTGACTTTATTGACCTTGTATTTTAAACAATTTGAATCAACCTCCTAAGTAAGATATATTGATCTAGAGTATAAGGGTACTCTTACCGGATTAAGAAGAAAATATTTATTTAATGTGAAACAAATTTATATATATATATATATATATATATATATATATATATATATATATATATATATATATATATATATATATATATATATATATATATATATATATATATATATATATATATATATATATATATATATATATATAAAGACTTAAAAACAATAGATGTAAGAATAATATAAAATGCTTAGGTGAGACCTTCATCTAGCTTGAAACCAATTTTGGAGCTCCTTTCACTCCAATACAAAAAGATCAAGGCAACCCTATCTCCAAATTCATGCAAACCTATGACTTTTGCAAACTTCCAACATGCAAAATCAAAGGTATCCATGAACAAGCAGCAAGGGTCCACCATCACCTCCTTTTAGAATTGGAGTGCTAAGAGCCCCAAGTTACAAACTAAAAGAAATTACAACACAACTATATTAGGAAGAGCTACTAGCTAGAGAAGAGATTGTGATGCTTGAAAACTTACAAAAGCATTGGTTTATATAGGCCAAGACTTTGGCTTTATGTGTAATTTCAGCCTTAGTTTTGATGATAGAATAATCTTAATTTGTTAGAAAATCTCAAATAATGGATCTTGATGTTTGAAGATTGGTGAAATTGTGTATATTAATTATAGCATTATTATCGAGGATCTTTTGCTTTAGTTGTCTAATTGGAAATCAAAGCTTTTCTGTGTTACAATTGGATTCTGCAGCTGTAGTGTGCAATTATGCCATAGTTTTATTACTTAATTAATGGTAGCTTGCGTGGCATATCATATAATATTGTGTTCCATGATATATAAAATAATTAAAATATATGATATATAAATGCTTTATATTATGATGAAAAATGTTTATACGTGGCTAAACGTATTGTGATGAAAAATATCTTTTTAAGTGGCCAAAATGTATTATGATGAATGCAAGAGTTCTTAGTCTTTGTGTTGAATATAAAATCAATTTGGGTGTTCTCATATTGTTTATAATTAACTATACTTAACGCACATATCAAATTAATTACTTTGTTTTTAAAATATTCCTCTGTCTTACATTATATAACATTTTATAAATTTCACAAAAATTAAAGAATGTACTTAATTTTATATATAAAAAATTATGTGTTAGTTCACAAAATTGGATTTTATTATTTCTCTAATACCGATTGATCAAACAATATATTGATATGAAAGAAATCATATAACATAAAACTAGATACATAATTCTATAAGTTTAAACTTATTATCCCAAAATATCATATCTTAAAGACCTCAAAAGTTTATGTTTGATTATGATTTTGACAAAAATTTATAAATTTATGATAAAATATTTTTGTATATTGATTGAATCTTCGATTAGGTTTTTGAGATAAACCCGATTGTACTCTATTGAACCATATGAATCTTTGATGTTATTTGAAGGTTCTTATAATTATTATTCAATTATTCTTATTCATAATGCTCTTTTTGTGTTAATGAGCATGCAAAGTGAGATTAGAGGAATAGATATTATTAATCGTAAGTTTATCAATATGAAATAAGATAATTGCTCGACTTAGTAATTAACTAGGAATAGATAGTTATAAGTTGTGGCTAGAGAATTTAACATACGTAGATAGCCTAACACTTCGAATTCTCCTAAGAAATTAGGGAGTTGTTGTTAAATTAGTGAGTCACATACCAAGGACTTTGGTGTGGTGGTATTATTAATTCACCGTAATATTAGAATAAATTTCATTCAAGTAGTGCACATTCATCGATAGGGAACAATTAGGGGATTCAAAAAATATCTAATCGTCTTGGAATTATCATATCTTTTATCTGTTATATTTGCGTAATTTATTTTCCGCAAACCAACTTTAAAACCCTCGTTTTATTTATTTTAAACGCACGATTATCGTCATGCTTAAATTTACAATCCCTTGGAGATGAATTATTTTATTACTTTGACCGTATTAGTACACTCGCTAATAAAATTATCATCTATCATAAACATCATTGATGACACTCTGTCATTGCATAATTTTTACAAGTATTTTGATGTAATCGAGTTAGTTTCGAATAAATACGAGTTAAATTGAAGAAGATATGAGAAAAATAGAAGATGAGAAAGAAAAAAATAAGAATATTGGGACTTAGAATAAAAAATGAAGAAAACATGCAATTTCGCCTGGAATCATCGTGGCACTGTCGTGGGCGCGATGATGAACCATCGTGGGCGTGATGCTTTTGATCTTGGCCGCAATGATGAGCTGATATGACACATTTTTTACTAGTTTAAAAGGTAGAAAATGAGTTTTTATAAGGGTTATGAATTTTGGAGAGAAAATTGAACGGTAAGGCAATTGTGGAGCTTAGAAAGTGGAGTTTTCAACCATTGAAGATCCCATTTTTTATAGATTCCCAAGTATTGTTCATTTAAAATCATGATATTTGCTTGTCTATCTATGAGTGACTATTTTACTCTTGATTAAGTTTTATTAGATGAAGTTGAATGGATTTGTTGAACTATGTAGTTGCCTTTGTACTATTTTACTTATTTGCCTTTGTACTATTTTACTTATTTGATATCCTAGTTGCTGAAATAGGATAATTGTTCAAACTTAGTAGTTGATTTTGGAATAAATAAATATAAGTTTGTGATTAAAAAATTAACGAACATTTGTAACACCACAAATTCAATTAATTAATTAAATTAAATTTTTGTCACTTTTTAAAATGTTTTTAATTATTTATGTTGGTGATAATGTGTGTTATATGACTATTTGACAATTGTGGATATTTTTGGGAGAATTATAGAGAGTGATAGGAATTGATTATAATTATTAGTTAATTTTAAGTGATTAAAATAATATAAAATAACAAGTTGTGAGAGAGTGTGTGGAAAATTGGAATTAGTAGAAATGTGGGATAAAGTGGTGATAATTAGGAAGGAGTTAGGGCTAGGGTGTAATTACTAAATTCAGAAATTAGGTTAAATATATAGAAAATGTGAGGGGGTCATTTTTGTCTGATACTTAGAAGTTTGAGAATTTAGGAAAAAAGACAAACCTAAGAGACTCTTAAAGGGGGAGAACGCCATAGTCAAAGACCTTGATTATTTGCTGCTTGAAATTCAGGTAAGGGAGACTACTTGAATATAAGTGTATTGGATGAAGGATGGAGAGTGATCATCACCACCTCTCGATTTTTTTCACCATTGTTGTGTTTTATGAGTTTGATGATGATTATGTGAAATCCATTCTATTTATCATGTTTGATGTATAAATTCTTGCTCTTAGTATTACTGAATTTTGTGTATGTTGAATGAGTATGGATATGGTTGTTATCTCTACCATGGTTGTGTAATTGCTTCATGAACATATTCCTGAGTTCATGATTAATTGATAAATTTGGATGTCAATTGATAAGTATGTGACAAGGTAATCCCTATATAATATGTATCAACTGATTTATGTGCGGTTTGGGGTTTAGGGTCGAAATCAGACCTTCAAATGAGCTCACATGGCCAAAATGCAAAAATTATATTCTGCAACAGCGTGGCGGGCGTCACGAGCGTGAAGAGATACTCATCATGTATCTGGGTTGGCCGATGGTCATCATCAGGATGACGGGGAGACCATCATGGTAACTGAAGGCCGGGTGAAAATGTATCTGAACGCGTCGCACGATCGAACACACATCAGAGTCGCCATCACTTGAATATAAGTGTATTGGATGAAGGATGGAGAGTGATCATCACCATCCTCTCGATTTTTTTCACCATTGTTGTGTTTTATGAGTTTGATGATGATTATGTGAAATCCATTCTATTTATCATGTTTGATGTATAAATTCTTGCTCTTAGTATTACTGAATTTTGTGTATGTTGAATGAGTATGGATATGACTGTTATCTCTACCATGGTTGTGTAATTGCTTCATGAACATATTCCTGAGTTCATGATTAATTGATAAATTTGGATGTCAATTGATAAGTATGTGGCAAGGTAATCCCTATATAATATGTATCAACTGATTTATGTGCGATTTGGGGTTTAGGGTCGAAATCGGACCTTCAAATGAGCTCCCATGGCTAAAATGCAAAAATTATATTCTGCAACAGCGTGGCGGGCGTCACGAGCGTGAAGAGATACTCATCATGTATCTGGGTTAGCTGATGGTCATCATCAGGATGACGGGGAGACCATCATGGTAACTGAAGGCCGGGTGAAAATGTATCCGAACGCGTCGCACGATCGAACACACATCAGAGTCGCCATCAAACTTTATTTATCCCAAAAGAGGGAAAGGAAAATATCGATAAAACCCAAGGGGAACAGAGAAACGGGTAAGGAAGTAGGTTATGCAAGGGGAAGATATTAACACCCCTCACATCCATGGTACTCCATGGGAACCATTTTGAATTCTCTTGCTTGAATGGGTATTGCTATCTTCATGTACCTGTAAAACAGAAAATGGGTTAGAAAAAGAGTGCTCGAGGAGGACTGGGGCCCTCATACCTACGTATTCTCATAGCACCATGAGAAAGTCATAGCCTCGTAGTTCATGGAATCAGAAAAAGAAAGGGGGAAAAGAAAAGAAAATTGCTCGCCAAGGATTCGCTTCCTCGTGCCTACGTACCCATATAGTGCAATAAGGAAGTCAGAGCTCCGTAGTTTGGAGGACAAAGACTGAAATAAAGATAGATTAGGGGTGGTGTTTAACCGGAAAGAAAGGAAGAGGGTTAAACATAAAGTTATGTCCCAAAAGAGGTATATAACCATGAAGGTGTCAACCTGAATGAAAGGTAAATGTATATAACCAATGAAGGTGTCAACCTGAAGTATGGTGTCAAAACCAAGAAACAAGGGTTAACCATAAATGTGTGTCCCAAAAGGAGAGGAAATTGAGTTAAACATATAGGTGTGTCCCAAAGAAGAGGTATATAACCAATGAAGGTGTCAACATAAATTGTGGTGTCAAAACCAAGAAACGGGGGTTAACCATAAAGGTGTGTCCCAGAAGAGAGGTATATAACCATGAAGGTGTCAACCCAAAAGGAAATTGAAATGGTGTTTAAACTAAAATAAAATAAGGGGGTTAACCATAGAGGTATGTCCCTAAAGAAGGAAATTGAAATGGTGTTTAAACCAAAAGGAACTAATGAGAGCCACATGGCTAACTGCATACTTGACAATGAATTGACTGGACTTGCACTAAAGTCTATGAATAAAGATGAATACTCTGAGAAACTAGGTCATTTATCTTGTACGTAAAATATTCAGAATAAGGATAAGAATGTTCCCTCTCACCTATTCTCTATTGCTTAAGGCTCATGGTATGCAATCCTTATTAATGTCTGATAAGTTGTTGAAGCAGGTTCACGAGGATGATATGTGGGAATGAGGCAGATGCTTGACTGGTGCTTGAGGTCTTGTACTTGTTGAGAGGCTGAAGCTCCAAAGTAATAGAGAAAAGTCTCATCAAGTGACCAAGGGACTTATGAGTCACTCAACAAAGACAAAGAGAATATGTGCAAAGTTATAAGATCTAGTTGATCAAATGGAATTTGATCAAGCTAAATCAGAGGGAAAGAGATGGGCAGAAAAACACAATGCATGATCAGACAAAGACTAACGTATGGTCTCATTTTTAGGTAGCCCAATAGAAAGCCATGTGGATGAAAGAGTGTATTGAGAGTCTCATTGTCAGGTAGCCCAAGAGAAAGTCATGTGTGTGATAAGTGTGCTAACCTAACTAGATGAATATGTGAAACATAGGCAATAGGCAAATGAATCCAAAATAAGATAACAAAGCCATACATTCAAGAGTTCAACAAGTGAATAAAGTGCAAAGTCAAAGTGTCCACAAGGTCCATAGGTCCAAGGTCACTCCAAGTCAAGCAAAGGGTCTAAGGCCTAAGTCAATAGTCCCAAGTCCAATATGAGGGCACTATCACTCCAGGTTAAGCTTAATTATTAAGGATCAAGTCAGTTCATTTTATCATGTTTTGATTCATTAAGATAGTGTCAAGCAAATAAAACACAATATAAGAAGCATAGGATGAGTAAACAAGATGGCCAATGTATTAAGTAAGATGATGAATGAGACATAAAAGTAAATTGTATAAAGTAAAGGCATAAAAGTAAATGACTTGAATTAAATGACTGAAATTAAATGTCAATAAAGTAAATTAAATGATTAATGGTGAGAGTTAGTGATCAATTGATTCTGTACGAACAATTTAGCGCTATGTTAATCAATCGTAAGTAGGCTTATGTAGAAGCATACCTATTTGAGGCCGGTCAATAATAATTAATGTGTCAGACATGTTAGAGAATTAACACAAGTTAATCTCCTAAAACATGTAACACAATGGAGCAAAATAAAAGAAGAATATAGATGAATAAATTCCAAATGAGAACCAACTCAAGTGTTTGACCTAGGATCTACTATCACGCAAATCAAGGGACCCAAACATATGGCTCAATGGGGGATAACCTATCATTGATTGAAGTGTCAAAAATGATCAAATGATCATTTATCAACATGTTTTAAACAAAGAAGATTGAGTCAACCTCAAGTTCATATATGGATGACTTGAAATGAAGAAACAATGATCAACCAAGTCAACAACTCAAGTCAAAAGCATCAAGTGTATCAAAAGTCAAACAAAAATGCATTTAAAAATGGAAATTAAAGAGAAGATTTCAAACTATGATCAAAATGATTCAAAAATGGTTGCAAAAATTACACAAAGTCCCAAATATTATGCATGAGTAGATATTAAAAGTTAGATGCATAAAAGGTTTTGAAATGCTTGAAAATTAAATTGTAAAAGAGAAATTCAAAAGAAATGAAATAAAAATTACAATAAATGCAAAAATTATTTAAAAAATTAAGAGAAAAATGTATGTGATGCAAAAAAATTTAGAGACCTTGTATAAAAAAAAATTGGACCAAAATAAATTAAAATGAGTGAGAAATTAAATTAAAAATAAAATAAAATAGAATAAGGTGCCAACAGCTAAGGAATTCAAACAAATGCGATGGAAGGATTTGATCGAATGGAATTTCAATCTTGGCACCAAAGCATGTGCTGATTCATATCATCTTCAACCTTCAGCTCAATTTCTGCAATTCATGAACTCGTGTTTTTAGCAACACCCAAGCATGGCATTAGTTTCGCAACACTTCAACATTCATATCTCTCTGAATCAGAGCCATTGATTGGCTTTGAGCAGGGAGAATTTGCTCAAGAACACGAAGAACCCTAGTTCTTCACAGTAAAATTAAATGATGAATACACAAGATAAATTCCAGGTAAGTGAGGGCTTTTGGCCAGTGGAGTAAGGTGAAGAGTGTGATAACTTGTTTTCTCAAGAATTTAACTCGTAACTACCTTTTCAGTTGGAGCTTCGAAGGTCAACAATGGTGGATTTGGAGATCTGGGTCCTAGGAGTTCCAAGTTAAATCAATGCTTCAATTAGCTTCAGAAGGCGCCGATGAGTGATTCTGGGTGGAGATTCTAAGTTAAAAGAGCTTGAATCGAAGAAATGGTTAATTGATAATTTGAGGTATCGAGCTCAAATGGTTTCAGAGTTTCTTTGGCAATAAAAGCTTGCAAATAAAGGCAAAAGCTTCCTATATTTATAAGGAAAGTGTTGAGCAACTCACACATGTCAAATGGATCTTAAATCGTGTGAATGGAGTTGAAAATTTTGTGTTTGCAATCCGTGTGAAGTGAGACATGAAATGCGTGAATTTGCACTTGAAACCAGTCGTTTTGTGTTTGTTTACACACGATTTAGAGTCACAAAAGGTTTTCACATGCGCATGTGGTACCAAGATGCAAAATGACTTGTAATTGCAACTTCTAGGCATCAGGCAAAACAGAGTTTAACATGCCATGTTTGAAGCTAGGCCAAATGAGATTCCCTCATGCGTTTTATTTTTTTCTTCGTGCCAAATGTTCATATCATTGAAATGAATTGAATGTAAAAAGAAAAAACTCAAAAGGAGGCTTGAGGTGAAAATGGCAAGTGTTGAAAGTTGAGGTTGTGACATGCTTTCTAGGTCAGGCATTTGGTCAAGCAGTCTTGGCATATTTTGGGCATCTTAAGGTCCCAAGTTCACGACACCATAACTTTTGATTCCCTCGTGAATTTTGAGCCAAACTTGGGACAAATTATCTTTGACATAATCTTAACAAGATTTAAATAGAATGGGATCAAAATGATACCTGAGCTGAAAATGGCATGGTTGCCAAGTGGGGGGTCATTACAAGGTTTTAACCTAGTTTGATAACTTAGCCCTTTTCAAAATTGAGGTCCTTAGAGGTTCAATTGATGCTTGAGCCTCTTATAAAAGTTGTAGAGGAACTTCATAGGAACATTTGGCTCAAAGAAGCTTGTCAATTGGTTGAAAATTGAAGGAGTTATGGGCTTTGGACCAAAAGTGAGCCATACTTGCAAATTAGGTCAACCAAACTTGTGCCAACTTATGAAAACTTGAAGTTTCCTCGCATCCCAAGATAAAATGATGATGGAATAAGCATACCTTGAAGAAAACTTGATTAAGGATTGAATGATATTGAGGAGGGCTTGAAGAATGAGTGAAATGGCATGGAAATAAACACATGAACCACCCTTGAATCAATGAACCACCACTTGCATCTTTCTTGACCAAAATGACCATTGTTTGGTCTTGAGTTGAAGCATGATCACCTATATGAACAAAAGGAAGAATCAAGTACCATATCTTATGATTCTTTGGTTAGTTAACAAGTAAACAAAAGTGAAAATCCCTAATGTTAAGATTAAACCAAGAATGTGGCCATGCTTGTGAGCCAATGACCAAATGCAATGGTCATGATGAAGTTATGATGATGCATGCTATTATTTCATGTATGCAAATGATGCAAAGAAAAAGGTAGGAAAAGGAGGCTATATTTTGGGGTGTTACAATAACCATGCAGAAATTCTCATGTCGGTCGTCACATAGGTGATATGTTATGAAAGGGGTCGTAACGGATTGGGTGACGATCGTCATGGCTGCCATAAGTTATTTTTGAGTGATCAATTTAGTTTTTAATGTTGTTTTCTTGTATGGATTATGTTTAATTGTTGTTTTGGGATATTTTATGTGATTAATTAATTAATTATGGTGGATTATTATGATGATGAAATAATAATTGAATTAAGTTGCATAATTACAAGTGGTGGATTATGACTTTGTTTGTGAGTTGTGATCTTGTGAATACAATTATATGATGTGAATGTGATTGTATGTGTATAATGAGGTGTGTAGTCATAAGTGGGGACTACTGTAATGTTATATTGCATGTTGATTTATAGTTAGAAGTGGAACAATAATTGTTGTTGTTGCATTACTTGTATGTGATGCATCATATTGTGTTGATGTGGAAAGAGGCAAGTAATAGGTTTAGAAGTGGGGACACGTGATTGTCTGGGGTTCAGAAGCGGGGGCCTGGGATTCAGAAGTGGGGACCCGGTTTGAATGAGGAACCATTGTTGAGTGGATGAGATCAATAACAAACCTCTTATGTCCAAATTGGCACCACATGTATATAGTCGAGTTGTGTGTCACATTTCATACATAAAGACTATGTGAATTGAATTTTTGTGTTGGTTGTAATTGAATATGCATTGTTGATTGTGTGATTAAACTGCCCTTGCACTCTTTTACACAGTCAATATATTGAAGCTTATTCTCACCCCTTTCTTTCTTGTTGTTTTGTTTTTCTCTATAAATTATTGTGCATATACTTATGAGGAGTAAATGGTGGTGTGAGTTGGAAGATGGCCTTGGAGCTTTTCTTAGTTTATTTTATCATTTATCGCTATTTAGTTGGTTTAATTCTCTTATCTATAACATCGGGGAATAATGCATTTGTTTGTTTTGAGTTAATCATTGGATTATGTTAATTTTATTAAGTATTTCAGTTTAATGAGACCGTTTAGGTTTATGTTATTTATTTAAAATTCCCGCTGCGAGTTAATGATTTAAATGAGAAAGTATGCATGTTTTGTTGAGTATCATCTTAAAAGGTTGGTTTATTCTTTAATTTATGAGTCAGAGTTTTAGAGTGTTACAACATTCGTGTCTATTTTTACATCAAATTCACCAAAGGAATTTGGGAGTTGTTGTTAAGACGAGTGAGTTACCAAGGAATTGGGTATAATAATAGTGTTAATTTATCATAATTCTAGATAACCACTTTTAGAGAATATTCGCAGTTATCAATAATGATAATCAGTGGATTCAAAATGAAACCTGGTCGCTTTCTCATTATTGTATTTTCTATTAATTTTATTCACACAATTATTTTGTAAACTGAACTCGAAAAGCCCCCAACATTTACTTTTAAAAGCACACTATTAACTTTGTTAAAATAAAATAATCCATGTGGAGACGATCTTATATTTTTCTTACTTTGACACAATTAGTACACTTGTTAATTTGTCATCAATCATTAAGTGAAAAAAGTATTTAAGCAAGTCAAAAAGTTAGGGTTCTGATGGTTGACGCAAGAGAATCGAATTCTAAGAACAACGTAAGTAGAGTTGAAGTCTATGCAAGCTCGCTTATGATCATGTGCCTTAGTTGTTTTTATTTGTTTAGTATCATTAGTTTGAAATAAGTGTGAGTAGCTCTCAAGGGTACTAAATAATGGACACTCATACACACTTAAAATATTTTTACAAACTTCATCTCTTTCAAAATATTCTCAAAAATCACTTTTTACCTTATACTAATTGATTAGGAAGTGTATATAATCAATTAGGAGCAAAAATTTGCTTTCTAATCTATTAGAATATGTTTCTAATTGATTATGGAACAAACTCGCCCCCTAATCGATTATGAACCCTCTTAATTGATTAGAATTCAAACATGAATGTTTTCTTTCCAAAATAAATAGGCATAATCAATTAATGTCACATGATAATTGATTAGAGAGCGGTTTCGTCTCATTTTTATTTGATTTTTTGGCTGATTTTTCTCTCATATATAAAGAAGGTCGTGTGTTCATGTCTCAACATAAAAATATGATATTCCACTCTTCTCTCTTATTCGTTATCTTCTAAGAAACAGTTTTATCCATTTTTCATTATTTTAGTGCTAAGACACGAAAGACTTAAGTAAGAGTTGTGTAATTTTTATATGAATTATATTGTGTTGTAATTGTAAATCAAAAGTCTCATTCTCTTACATCATTATAATATCTATAATGGTTGTAAGGTGAGCATGAGAAAAAGTTTGGTGTAAGAAGGTTGTACGTTGAACTTGTGATAAAATCTTAAGTTTATAGTGGAACTCTCAAGGGAAAACTCTTGGGGACCGGAGTAGGTCGCATGGTTTAAGACTCATTCAGTATAAATCCTAACATGCACTTTCATAACTCTTCTTTTTTAATTTCTTGTCAGTTATCTTCCACTCTTAAATATTTGTTTTATCTGAACTGTGATACAAAGTGCAACAGAAAACAATATTTTCCTTTTAGTTGATCCTTACAAATGATGCATGACTAATGATATAATGGTTACCTCTTATGGCGATTAACGCGTTTGATGCAGAATAAGAGGAATGATCATGGGCGTTGAATAAAGAACAGCAACTATACTCAATCCATGCAAACATCGTGCCTTCAATCTCAGTGTTATCTACTACAAATGAAGACTTTGAGTGAGAGAGAAAGAGAGAAATTATGGCCAAGGTTTCACAAACTGAATTTCATCAAGTGTGAAAGCTTATGCACAATGGTTCTATATATAACCACTTGCATGGACTGCAAGCTAAAAATCTCATTTAAGTGCACCATACCTTATGGTGTATCGTATTTCACTTAAGTGCATGGTACCTTACCATATTTTGTATTTCACTTAAGTGTGTTGTACCTTACGGTGTCATACAACTCACTTAAGCATACCTTAGGGTGTTATGCAATTCTCTTAAGTACACCGTACCTTATGGTTTTCCTTATAGATCTTGGAGAATGGAATGTAATTATGAATTTGAGAGGTTTTGGAGGGAAAAGTTTGTTAGATCTCGGAAACTGGCCTGAATGCCACAAGTTCTTCGACCTGAATGTCGGAAACTTCTTCGATCTGAAAATCGAAAACTGGCCTGAACGCCACTTCGGTCTGGATACCGCCTCGGTCTGAACACCGGAAAATTGGCCTGAATGCCATAAGTACTTCGACCTGATCGTCGGAAACTTCTTCGATCTGAAAATCGGAAACTCGACCTGAATGCCATAAGTACTTCGACCTGATCGTCGGAAACTTCTTCGATCTGAAAATCGGAAATTTGGCCTGAACGCCACAAGTTCTTCGACCTGAATGTCGGAAACTTCTTCGATCTGAAAATCGGAAACTCGGCCTGAATGCCATAAGTACTTCGACCTGATCGTCGGAAACTTCTTCGATCTGAAAATCGGAAATTTGGCCTGAACGCCACATCGGTCTGGATACCGCCTCGGTCTGAACACCGGAAAATTCTTCATGCCTATCAGCATCGGCGAAGATAACAAAACAGTGATAAGTGAGTCGGCGTACATGCCACAGACCCATGTTGGGAATAACAAACCACAAACCGGCTATTCTCTCTTCAACCCTAGCCAATGAACACTTTGTGTTTTAGCTGGGGATTATTCTTTCTTGTTTTTTCTTTTTTGGACCCCGAAACTTCTCGAGTCAACATTCCCATCTCTGCTCGACAGAAACTCTTCTTCCAGTATCGCATTACTGGGGAACACCTTTGATCAAAGTCATGATGTAACACCCTTCTAAAATACCCCGAGTATATAATTAAAATAACAACATATCAATCAGAGTAAATATGCAATCAAGGGTGTCACACGACTACTTCACACCATAATAACTGTCATGCTCTTTATTTAATCAAAATAACATTTTTTTTTGCATAATTCGCAGCGGATAGAAATCAAATCAACCAATCAAAACATATAATATATTACATGTAAATTGGTTCACAACCAACAATAAAACAATTAAAGACATCCCGTCCCGATGTTACATCTATCAGAGCATGACCCACTAAGGAGACTACACTAGACTCCAAGCACTAGCTTCTACTCAATCACTGCTCGTTACCTGAAAAATAGTTGTAAGGGTGAGTTCCTCAATCGATATAATAAGCATTATAAAATATCATGCAATGTTAAGTAAATTAACACGTTTCATCACCCAAATCAGATTACACATTCAGCAACGGCAATATCAACTCAATCATACTCAACATCAACATAACACACAACACACAACACACATATAATACTGGAATACATCCATTCATACTATATTCCATACAACAAACCAACACAATGCAACTCTAATGAGACTCGACTCGTCATGCATGTGGTACCATTCGGAGTAAAACTCCCAACTTAAAATCATTGCCATTTTATTGGGCATCAAGGCATAAGCCTTCAACTTTCAACTTTTGCCAATCCAGGCCAACGTGGTGTGAGCAAAGCTCCGACTTAATGCATATGGATTTACATGACATGCACGACTTAAAATTTCGACAACATGATAATAATAGCAACACAACAATGGTTTCAACATAAGCAACTTATAATCAACTTTGGCTCACCAAGCCTACAACTCAGTATCTTTAACAACTTTCCGTACACGGAACAACTCAGCAACATACTTGTATCGACACTTCCTAACATAAACTCAACAAAATTACTCATCACAATTAGCGATAATATCACCCGACTCACCCCGACGAATTCCATTAAATTCTGAGCAAAATTCGATTTATCACTTTTCCAATAGTGTTAACCGGTTAACGCCCTGGGTTAACCGGTTAACGCAGGACAGAACACGCTTTCTGGCCATTTACAACAGTGTTAACCGGTTAACGCCCTGGGTTAACCGGTTAACGCAGACAGATTAGCAATTTTCATAAATTACAACAGTGTTAACCGGTTAACACCCTGGGTTAACCGGTTAACGCAAGACAGAAGGCTGTTCCTGCGCTAACACGAAGCAGAATGCAGAATTCTCCGCATTTTCCGCCGTTGGAGGACTTCCGGACCTCCGAATCCGATTCCGTAAAAAGTTATACGTTCGGGAAATCACAATACACTCAATTACAGATTTAAGTACAACTTTAACACACTTATCCAACATAATTTCTCAGCATTCAACATCCCAATTAGGGTCAAATCAACGGTTTATCACTACCCCTTACATGTTAATCTATAATACCCATTAAACGACGATAAACCCCCCTTACCTGATTAATCCGGCAAATCTTTGAGCTCCAAGCTTTTCTCTTCTCCAACCTTTGCCCTTGCTCTTCCCCTTTGCCCTTTCTCCACTTTCCACTTTTCAGCCGCTTCTCTGTTTCACGTAAAACCCTTTTTACCAAAAAATGGAACTCTTTTCCTTATTCCAACTTATATACTCCAATAATAAAAGTCCAATAATATTATTCCAATAATAATAATAATCCAATAATTCCAATTATTTAATTAAATTAATAAATATAATATTAACTTAAATTAAATAATTATCTTATTTTTATCGGGGTGTTACAACTCTCCCCCACTAAAAGAGTTTTCGTCCTCGAAAACATACCTCAAGCGAATAGCTCCGGATAAGACTCCTTCATCTGACTCTCAAGTTCCCAAGTCACGTTGCCACCTGCTGGTCCTCCCCAAGCTACCTTCACCAAGGCAATCTCTTTACCCCGCAACTGCTTCAACTCTCGATCCTCGATCCTCATAGGTGATGTTTCAACAGTCAGGTTATCTCTCACCTGTACATCATCCACTTGGACTACATGCGACGGATCAGGAATGTACCTTCTCAACTGAGACACATGAAAAACTTCATGCAAATTCGCAAGTGACGGCGGTAAAGCGATACGATAGGCTACCTCTCCTATCCTCTCTAGAATCTGATAAGGACCAATAAATTGAGGTGTCAACTTCCTTGACTTCAAAGCTCGACCAACCCCAGTTATCGGAGTAACACGAAGAAACACATGATCTCCCTCTTGAAACTCAAGTGACTTCCTCCTCTTATCATGATAACTCTTCTGACGACTCTGAGCAATTCTCATCTTCTCCTGAATCATCTTAATCTTTTCCGTAGTTTGGTGAACAATCTCTGGTCCAACCACAGCACTCTTACCGGACTCATACCAACATAAAGGTGTCCGACATCTTCTACCATACAAAGCTTCAAACGGCGCCATACCAATGCTCGAATGAAAACTATTGTTGTAGGTAAACTCAATCAAAGGTAAATAACAATCCCAAGTACCTCCCTTTTCCAAAACACAAGCTCTCAAAAGATCCTCTAATGACTGAATCGTCCTCTCAGTCTGACCATCAGTCTGCGGATGATATGCAGAACTCAACCTCAGCTTAGTTCCCAAAGCCCTCTGCAAACCTTCCCAGAACTTCGATGTAAATCTAGGATCTCTGTCCGAAACAATACTCGACGAAATACCATGCAAACTTACAATCTTCTAAATATACAACTCAGCTAATCTCTCTAACGGATAATCCATTCTAATCGGAATGAAATGAGCCGATTTCGTCAATCTATCAACAATCACCCAAATAGCTTCAAAACTCTTACTTGTCCTCGGTAAACCAGAAACAAAATCCATACTGATACTATCCCACTTCCACTCTGGAATAGCCAACGGTTGCATTAGCCC
Organism: Lathyrus oleraceus; assembly: GCF_024323335.1. NCBI lineage: Eukaryota > Viridiplantae > Streptophyta > Magnoliopsida > Fabales > Fabaceae > Lathyrus > Lathyrus oleraceus. The sequence goes on along the minus strand of NC_066582.1, from coordinate 448,182,958 downwards.
AGACAGCTTCTGATGCTCAATCTTTGACTTCTGACAAGTTAGGCACGCATACACAAAACGAGCCACATCTTCTTTCATTCCGGGCCACCAAAATATTTTCTTTAAATCCTGATACATTTTAGTAGCTCCTGGATGAATACTCAAACTGCTTCTATGACCCTCTTCTAGAATGCTTCTTTTCAAAATCGCATCATCAGGAATACAAATTCTTTCCCCCAATTTCAACACACCTCTCGCATCAATCTTAAAGTCACTCTTCTCTGATTGACCACAACGATTAAGGATATCTACTAATTTCACATCCAATGTCTGTGCCTCTCGGATACTATCCATAAAATCATTATTAATCTTTAGCATTCCTAGCATTACACTCTGCGGGGTTACTTCGCAAACCAAACTCATATCACGAAATTGCTCAATTAATTCCAACTCCTTAATCATCATTGCTGACACATGCAAGGTCTTTCTACTTAAAGCATCGGCCACAACATTTGCTTTTCCTGGATGATAATTCAACCCGAAATCATAATCCTTAAGCAATTCTAACCACCTACGTTGTCTCATGTTCAGCTCTTTCTGATCAAATAGATACTTTAAACTTTTATGATCGCTGAAAACTTCAAATCTGGAACCATAAAGGTAATGCCTCCAGATTTTTAGCACAAACACCACAGCAACAAGTTCAAGATCATGCGTAGGATAGTTCTTTTCATGAATTCTTAACTGTCGCGACGCATAAGCAATTACTTTATTATTTTGCATGAGCACACCTCCTAAACCCATCAATGAAGCATCACAGTAGATTATAAACGGTTCCTCCGGATTTGGCAAAGTCAAAACCGGCGCCGACGTCAACCTCCTTTTTAATTCATTAAAACTTTCTTCGCACTGAACATCCCACACGAAAGCTTTACCTTTACCAGTTAATTTAGTTAACGGAAGTGCTAACTCAGAAAATCCTTCAATAAACCTTCTATAATATCCAGCTAATCCCAAAAAGCTTCTAATTTCGGTAGCCGACTTAGGGGTCTCCCATTGCAAAACAGCTTCGACCTTGGAAGGATCTACAGCAATACCTTTTCCTGAAATTACATGGCCGAGAAAACTGACTTCTCTTAACCAAAACTCACACTTGGACAGCTTCGCATAAAGTTTCTTATCTTTCAAAACATCCAACACTAATCCCAAATGTTCCTTGTGCTCTTCTTCGGACTTAGAGTAAATCAAAATATCATCAATAAATACTACCACAAAATGATCCAGATAAGTATGGAAAATACGATTCATGTATTCCATAAATACTCCCGGCGCATTAGTCACACCGAAAGGCATCACAGAATACTCATAATGTCCATACCGAGTTCTGAACGCTGTCTTCTAGATGTCTTCATCTTTCACTTTGATCTGATGATAGCCCGATCTCAAATCAATTTTACTGAACACACAAGCACCCACTAATTGATCCATCAAATCATCTATTCTCGGTAGTGGATACTTATTCTTGATCGTTACTTTATTCAATTGTCTATAATCGATACAAAGCCTCATACTACCATCTTTCTTCTTTACTAGCAACACTGGAGCTCCCCACGGTGACACACTTGGTCTTATAAACTTCTTCTCAAGTAAGTCTTCCAATTGCTTCTTTAATTCATACAATTCCGATGCCGACATTCTATACGGTGCCATCGAAATAGGCCTAGTACCAGGTACCAGATCAATAGTAAATTCAACTTCCCTCTCTGGCGGCACACTAGGAATTTCATCAGGAAAACTTCAGGGAATTCTTTCACCACTAACAGTTCCTCTATCTTAGCTTTACTCTCAACCGACAACGTCGCCATCAAAGAAAACATCTGAGCTCCCTCTTTCATCAATTTTCGCAATTCTCCGAAAGGTAATAAGTCAACTCCTTCCTCTTCAGGAGTGGAAAACCTTACCGACTTATGATGACAATTTATATGAACATAATTATACTCTAACCAGTTCATACCAAGAATTACATCCATCCCATCCAACGGAAAACATACTAAATCAACATAGAAATCTCTATCGAAGATCGACAAAGGACATTTTAAACATACCAAAGAAGTAGTTATTGATCCCTTAGCTGGGGTCTCAACAATCAATTCACCATCCAAAGCGGACAATTTTAAACCCAGTCTTCGAGCACAGTTAGCAGAAATAAAACAGTGTGTAGCACCGGTATCAATAATAGTAATTAAAGGAGTACCATCTATGAAACATGTACCTCGGATAAGTCTGTCCTCACTGGAGGTTTGAGTTCCGGTCAATGCGAACACTTTTCCAGTTTGAGATTTCTTTGGCTTCTGACACTGACTTCCAATATGCCCCTCTTCGCCACAATTAAAACAAATCATTTCCTTGTGCTTGCAATCAGCTATTGCATGGCCAGTCTTACCACAGCGAAAACACCTCTTTACTTCAGCAGTGCATACATTACTCTTATGACCAGCCTGACCACATTTGAAACAAACTATACCAGTAGGATCACCTCCCCTACTAGTCCTCTGAGCCGGAGCAGCTCCTTGTTTCCCTTTTCCCACTGGGGCATCATACGGCTTGCCACGGTTTTGATGTTGCTTGCCCCTGCGGTCACTGACAATCTTGTAATGAGCATTATTGTCTTCTTCAAATATCCTGCAGCTATCAACCAATTCAGTAAAAATGCGTATCTTCTGATACTCAACAGCCTTCTTAATTTCAGAGCGCAGTCCGTTTTCAAACTTGATGCACTTTGAAAACTCAGCACCAGCACCAGTGTAATGAGGATAAAATTTGGACAGCTCCACAAATTTTGCAGCATAATCAGTGACAGACATGTTTCCTTGCTTCAGTTCAAGGAACTCAATTTCTTTCTTACCACGGACATCTTCCGGATAATACTTTCTCATGAATTCCCTACGGAATACATCCCAAGTAATGACTTCACCTGCCACGGTCAACCTCTCGTGAGTCTCTAGCCACCAGTCATCAGCTTCGACTGCTAGCATGTGAGTACCATACCGAACCTTCTGAGCTGGAGTGCAATCCATAACACGGAAGATTCTCTCGATCTCTTTCAACCATCCCAAGGCTGCATCTGGATCATGCTTCCCTTTAAACACCGGCGGATTCTCTCTTTGAAAAGTCGCCAAGCTACGTGATCCAGCATCTCCACCAGCATTTGGCAAGTTCTGCACATCTTGTGCCATTGCTTGCATTGCGGCAGCCATTGCAGCATCATTCCTTCCAGCCATTCCAACTTATCAATACAACACAACTTAAAAGTTAGATTAGTAACAATACACAATTGTTACACAGTAACGACACGACAACTGGCCGGACAGACCGACCTGCTCTGATACCACTAATTGTAACACCCTTCTAAAATACCCCGAGTATATAATTAAAATAACAACATATCAATCAGAGTAAATATGCAATCAAGGGTGTCACACGACTACTTCACACCATAATAACTGTCATGCTCTTTATTTAATCAAAATAACATTTTTTTTTTTGCATAATTCGCAGCGGATAGAAATCAAATCAACCAATCAAAACATATAATATATTACATGTAAATTGGTTCACAACCAACAATAAAACAATTAAAGACATCCCGTCCCGATGTTACATCTATCAGAGCATGACCCACTAAGGAGACTACACTAGACTCCAAGCACTAGCTTCTACTCAATCACTGCTCGTTACCTGAAAAATAGTTGTAAGGGTGAGTTCCTCAATCGATATAATAAGCATTATAAAATATCATGCAATGTTAAGTAAATTAACACGTTTCATCACCCAAATCAGATTACACATTCAGCAACGGCAATATCAACTCAATCATACTCAACATCAACACAACACACAACACACAACACACATATAATACTGGAATACATCCATTCATACTATATTCCATACAACAAACCAACACAATGCAACTCTAATGAGACTCGACTCGTCATGCATGTGGTACCATTCGGAGTAAAACTCCCAACTTAAAATCATTGCCATTTTATTGGGCATCAAGGCATAAGCCTTCAACTTTCAACTTTTGCCAATCCAGGCCAACGTGGTGTGAGCAAAGCTCCGACTTAATGCATATGGATTTACATGACATGCACGACTTAAAATTTCGACAACATGATAATAATAGCAACACAACAATGGTTTCAACATAAGCAACTTATAATCAACTTTGGCTCACCAAGCCTACAACTCAGTATCTTTAACAACTTTCCGTACACGGAACAACTCAGCAACATACTTGTATCGACACTTCCTAACATAAACTCAACAAAATTACTCATCACAATTAGCGATAATATCACCCGACTCACCCCGACGAATTCCATTAAATTCTGAGCAAAATTCGATTTATCACTTTTCCAATAGTGTTAACCGGTTAACGCCCTGGGTTAACCGGTTAACGCAGGACAGAACACGCTTTCTGGCCATTTACAATAGTGTTAACCGGTTAACGCCCTGGGTTAACCGGTTAACGCAGACAGATTAGCAATTTTCATAAATTACAACAGTGTTAACCGGTTAACACCCTGGGTTAACCGGTTAACGCAAGACAGAAAGCTGTTCCTGCGCTAACACGAAGCAGAATGCAGAATTCTCCGCATTTTCCGCCGTTGGAGGACTTCCGGACCTCCGAATTCGATTCCGTAAAAAGTTATACGTTCGGGAAATCACAATACACTCAATTACAGATTTAAGTACAACTTTAACACACTTATCCAACATAATTTCTCAGCATTCAACATCCCAATTAGGGTCAAATCAACGGTTTATCACTACCCCTTACATGTTAATCTATAATACCCATTAAACGACGATAAACCCCCCTTACCTGATTAATCCGGCAAATCTTTGAGCTCCAAGCTTTTCTCTTCTCCAACCTTTGCCCTTGCTCTTCCCCTTTGCCCTTTCTCCACTTTCCACTTTTCAGCCGCTTCTCTGTTTCACGTAAAACCTTTTTTACCAAAAAATGGAACTCTTTTCCTTATTCCAACTTATATACTCCAATAATAAAAGTCCAATAATATTATTCCAATAATAATAATAATCCAATAATTCCAATTATTTAATTAAATTAATAAATATAATATTAACTTAAATTAAATAATTATCTTATTTTTATCGGGGTGTTACACATGATGCTAAATTCCTCGGAGTAACACCTCAAGCGGTAACCACGGCTTGAGTCGCGCTGATCGCGCAACGCTTCCATCTCTGGCCGACAGAAAACAAATTCTTCCAGTATCGCACTACCGGGGAATACCTTTGATTAAAACCATGATGCTAAACTCCTCGGAATAACATCTTCACCTTCGGGCAAAACCACTTCTCAAACGATAACCACGGCTTGAGACTAGCTTATGCTTGCAATGATGAATGACTTTTTCTGCGTAATGCTCCATAATTATGGAAATGCTACGCGATTTATTTTTCTATGCAACATGCTATGCTTACTCTACATGATGAATGCATAAAAAGCATCCCCCTTAAGGGACTCTTCTGAGGAGCTCGAGACACTCTGCCGAGGAACTCGTCAACACTCCGCTCTCCACCCTGATGGGGAATAGCACTGCTGCTGGGAACAGGCAACCCTTGCTGGGGAAGAACCTCCTTTGCACCCAATCCGCTCGGGAAACTATTGGGAATAAGAACCACTCACGCCCTGTGGGGACACAACAGTCTTTGACTTGCCGGGGATATCAATCCCGAATCTGCTTCGCGGAACCCTCACAGATACCTACGCTGGGAAACAACCACCTTCAGGCCTGGCGACTGGGGAGACACCGATCTGACACCTGCTGGGGATAACCCGCCATGAACCGGCTAGGGTAACCACATACCTTGGATCTGCTAGAGAATTAGTCCTCACGACTCGGCTTGGGGATATACATCCCTACTCGTCTGGACCTTTTCTGCTCCATCATCTTGCATTCCCAACCGCTCCGCGCTCAAAGGAGAGCGAACTCCTGGGGACCATACAGACTTTTCAATTTTCAGACTTTGAAGAGTCTTCTTGATTAATTTCAAGGATCGTCGTACGTCCTCGCCGTCGTCTTCTCACCGTTTCTCCATCATTCGTCCCTGATTGGACTCCATGGGGATTTGTTCTGCCAACAGCTTCCACATCACGACCTGCAAGTGAGTGAAAATACCTAACAGTACCTGCAAAACAGATCGTTAGATAAAATCGGGCCCCAGGCGTGTCAAGATTTCAACACTTGGGCCACCCAACCTTCCGAATAAGATTTCCAGCTTCAATCTTATAAGCATGCATTGGAAGGGACCTGTATGTCTTAAAATGCAAGATTCTTCATCACAATAATCGGATGTTTTTGCAATCACAGCGGTAATGAAAAACAAAAACCAAAATTATTTGACTGAATATGCATTTTATTTATTGAAAAGTGCGGCTCAAATTGAGCAATACAAAGGAAGCAATTCCTGAAAAGAGGTAATTGCGCACAAAAGGAAAAATCTATCCTAATGGCAATGTGAAACCCGTGATCTCATCGAGTTCCAACTCGGTTACACCCCATATGTCCTCAGACTCTCCGTGCTTTCCGCCTTCTGAATAAGACGTTTCTGATTAATCCCCACCGGGTATTATCCATGATGCCTTAACCAAAGCGCAAACGATCATGCCGGACGCAATTGTTCGTTTCAATCCCTCTTTTGCCTGGACCGCCCTTCCAGGTTTTCAGTCCACCGGGATACCCCTTTTTACCCAAGCCGCCTTTTCAGGTTTTCGACTTGCCAGGTGTACATTTTTCACTTTATCCCTAATTTTTTCCCGAACCTTTTTCTGTTTTTGGTTCGCCGGGATGCCCTTTTTTGCCTGGACTATTTTATTCTTTTCGTCCAGCGGGTCTCTTATACGAAGTATTTTTTAACTGCGTCCGCATTCATAGGGGATGGAAAATCCTCGCCATCCATGGTCGTCAACAATAAGGCTCCGCCAGAGAAAACCTTCTTGACCACGAATGGACCTTCATAGTTGGGTGTCCATTTGCCCCTTCGATCGTTTTGAGGAGGAAGGATCCTTTTCAGCACCATATCACCCACGTGATATACTCGAGGTCGTACCTTTCTGTCAAAAGCACGCTTCATCCTCTGCTGATATAACTGCCCATGAGAGATGGCTGCCAGCCTCTTTTCCTCAATCAGGCTCAACTCTTCATACCGGGTCCTTACCCATTTCGCCTCTTGCAATTTCACGTCCCTCAGGACTCTCAAAAACGGAATCTGGACCTCAACCGGTAACACGGCTTCCATCCCATATACCAGTGAGAAAGGCGTTGCCCCAGTAGACGTACGCACCGACGTTCAGGATACCAGCTTCCTACTCAATCACACCGTCGGTGCATTCAAACGTTATCCGGGCAACGAAAGCTTATTCACCTTAACCTCCCCCATCAGACATCAGAATCCGTTCGGATTCAGGGTCAGGCCCCTCTTCCGGGATCGGTTACTCTCAATCTTTCGATCAAAGCACCTCGAGATATCCTCATCAGGGAATTCAAACTTCATTGGTTGATAACCCCCAATGGGTTGCTGGGCGAGATAATCAGACAATACACCCTTTGATTGCTTTCAGAGAGCATCACAAATCAGTCAATATTCTTTTGCACTCTCGCAACCCGTCCGGTCAATGCTGGATTCTCAAACCCCTACTCGATCGGATCCATCTTGGAAATCCACAAAGTGGTATGAACCAGCATACACTGTCTCAACCGGCGAGCAGCCTATGCCAAAGTACAGCAAGTTTCCTCGAACAGTGAATGTATTGTTTCACAGTCGACAAACTTTTTGCTAAGGTAAATTGCATGCTCTTTTCGACAAGACTAGTCATGCTGCCCCAATACACCTCGTAGACCCCTCGAAGGCCGTCAAATACAGATTAACAATTGCTCCTTCCCATGAGGTAACAGAATCAGAGGTTCCTGCAACTTTTTCTTTTATTCTTTCAATGCCCCTTGGCAATCATTATTTCACCTGACCGTTTGATCTTTTCTTTTCTTGAATGGGTTCCCACATGGCTGTTAGGTGAAATGTGAACCATGACATGTAGTTCAATCTACCTAGGAGACCACGAACCTCTTTCCATCCTCGGTTCAGGTATTTCTTGTTTTTTTTTTTTTTTTTTTAGCAGGATCAACCTCGATTCCTCTCTTACAATGAACCCCTACATCTTACCGGACCGCACTCTGATAGTGCACTTATCTGAATTCAACCTCCATTTGAATTATCTCAACTGGTCCAACAGCTTGGCTCGGTCTGCCAGATGCCCCTCTTATGGTTTGAGACTTTGCTATCATGTCATCAACATAGCATTTAATTTCATGATGAATCATATCATGAAACAAAGTCACCATGGCTCTCTGATAAGTAGCATCGGCGTTCTGCTTCTCTAGAGGACAGTCTTCTTTCCATGGTAGCTTGTGCGCAACGACATCGGTATCCGACCCTGGCATATTCTGACACGACCAGGCGAAGGTGGCTCTTTCAACAGGGCTACCACTCTGCTCTCGACTTGCCTCCGAAGCGGCCCCAATTTTCACTCCCTTTCTGACCTCGGCGGCGCTTGGAATAACGGTCTTAATCCGCTCCTCATGCGGCTGAATCACCTTCTCCTTTTGTTTTAACAACCTGGCTAATTCCAGCAAATCACAATCTTCTTCGCCTTCTTCTTCGGCATGATAGATCGGATTGTCAAAATCATACAGAGGTGTAACCAAATCGTTATCAATGAGATCCGGAGAATTATCTTTTTTCGATATCGGAACGAGACAAATCAAAAGGGGAAAAATGAAAATAAACATTGCCATTTTTATTTGTTTTTAAACTGCAAAAATAAATGAAAAACAGGGAACACCGCTTTTAATTGAAAAACATCCATTTATTAATGATGCAGAAATGTTGCAAAATGAAACATGAGGTGGCCCTTACAATGAACCATTACGTGTCGGGCAACACGCATGGCTTTCATGCAGATAAAACTGAAAACAAGAAATATTACTCTTCCAGACGAGCGACAGTAATGATCTTTTTTAGGCCTTCCAGTCTCCTGGTACGCACGATTTTATCCACGATTCCAGTTCACGGTCACTATCAATCTCTTCACCCACTGTATAGGTATGATCCGAATCTAGCATTCCGGCACTGACAAAGGTGACCGACGGACGACGTCCTCTGTTCTGTCTAGACGACCTTTGATCTGGCTGATAGCCAATCCCAAACATGTCTGCCTTTACCACAATGCCTATGATTTTTCCCCAGCCTGGGATCCCTCCATTTCTCACCACCTCCAGGGCCTGTTTGTAAGAAGTAATGAACGGTTTTTTCTCTTTCTCAGCAATAATGGCCTTCTCCATCATGACAGCTTCAACTGCCTGACATGGTGTTTCAAATTGTTCACCATCCATTTCCACCTCCTTCATCTTCTAGGTCATATCCTCCATCAGTACACACCCCTCTGTGGCAACGGCCGCACAACAAGTATCAACACTAGAGAAAGCTCTTTCCTTCCTCAGCGGTTTTGAGACCACAGGCCCTGGAGCTTTTTACTGATCCCCATTCGTCAACCCAATCGTCTTCTTATCCTCAGAAATTGCATTCATCCCCATCTGACCATACGCGGGCATGTGATTAGCCTTAACATTTGGAAATTGTGCAAAATTAATGGCCTTGGAATCCACCAGGTCTTGTACAGTATGCTTAAAAGCTCTACAACCCTCAATGTTATGCCCAGACGCACCAGAATGGAATTCACACTTGGCATTCTCATCATAATTAGGTGGCCTCTGATCCGGTCTCAATGGAGCTAATGTCCTCAATTGTACCATTCCGAGATCTTTCAACTTCTTCAACAGAAGAGCATACGGCATGGGTGGCCTATCAAATTGACGATCTACCCCCTTTCCTCTTACCTGGTTCCCAGCTCTCTGTACTCCCTGTTGAGTTGACGGACGTCTCTGTGGTGCAGGTGAACTACCAACAGGAATGGTTGCAGTGATAGCATAAGGGTGATAGCGATCCTTACCGCGTTCTTTCTTTGCTGGCACACCATTTGACTCAACCTCCTTCTTAAGCTGACCACTGCTAGGGGGTTTCTTTGTTATAATGACAGAGGGATTTGTTACTTCGGATGACGGAGTCTTTCTCAGAACTTTCTCCACCATTAGCCACTTCTCGATCTTTTCCAATCTCTCGGTCATGGCTTTCTGCCCCAGGGCGAGCCCTTGCACAACACTGAACAAATCCCTCACCATCTCTTTCAGCTCGAGGATGTCGGCGTTGGGCGGATTCATCATTCCTGTGTCAATCAAACAGGTTAGAAACTGACACCTGCAAAACAAGAAGACAAGTTATTATGATCATGCATGAATGCAGTGTCCATCCACATGAGGGACACCTTGTCTCTTGATCCTGGCTTCATCGAGACAGATAATAATCCGGCAACAATATTCTGATATCCAGCATTTGATTCCCTCACACAGATCAGAAATATATGATTTAGCAAAATACTCCCAACCATGTGTGTGCTTGTGTGAGTGCATACGGTAAAGCAAATAAAGCTTGAAGATCAATCACTGAATGAAAATCACCATCACATAACCAAATGCACAATAAGTGCCATAGTCATACATCATATCAGATACAAATCTCCAGAATCGGGAAAGAAATATAAGCAAAAGAATTCCGTCAACAGGCCTGACGGTAATCCTCACAAATAATAAAGGTCTAGCCTGACGAGGGTCCCACAGATGGCCCTACATCATCAACCATCTTTACAAACTCTGCGGCGAACCTGAGCTTGGTGTTCTCCTGCTGTAATCTCCCCACCTCTTTCTGGTGAATCTTCATCTGCCTGAAGTAATGATCTCTCTCAGCAATGTAATAATCTCTCTCAGCGGTGATCTTCACATTCTCTGCTTCCTTGGTTTTCAGCTTCGCCTCCCACTCAGTGATGAGGACTCGGACTCTGTCGTCCCTCTGATCCCTCACGAGGATTTGCCTCCTCTTCTCATCTTCAATGACCTTTGAAGCTCTGGATAGCTTCTCCTTAGTGACGTCGTGCTCTCTGGTAGATGACGCTAAGGCTTGGCTGATCTTCCCATAATAGGCCGTATCCATCTCAAAGCGCTTTGCTTCCAAGGCATGTCGCTTGTCCTGATCTTCCATTTTCACTTTGATTTCCTGATTAGCCATCTGAATCCGAGCAACACTCATCTCCAACTCCGCTTTCTCTGCAAGCAACTGATCTCTGGCTCTCTTCATCTCGAGGAATTCTTCCATACTGACAGAAGAACGCGGACCCTCAATCAAAGGACACCCAGGATCACCTCCCGGAAATGGTAGATGTGTGATCTCGATCCTCTTCCGAAGCCAATCATCGAATAGAGGAAAATACCGGCTATTGACCTTGCCATAAGGAACCTTACCCTTTCTCTGAATATCACGCCACTCATCCAATACTTGCCTCAGCTTGGCCTGATTGCCCTCAATCGGGAAGTAAAAGGACTCCTGAATCTCTCGACTGAGAGGAGGACCCTCTACAGCAAACCCCATCTGTCTCCTGAGAAGCATCGGGTTGTAATTGACGCAACCCTGAACTCCTACAAGAGGCACATTGGGAAGACTCCCACAACTACATATGAAATCCCGTCCAGCCATACCATTATGAGTCCAAGCAATGTCAGCAACCCGCAACCCCATCAATCTGAATGACCACTTGACAGTCGGATCAAGATGAGCAAAAGCACCTCGGGAAGGCAAATACCCCATAAACCACCTGAATAGTAACTGGGCACAGCACCGGATCAAACCCCCACGTCGCTTCTCGTTCCTGTTATGGACCAAGTAATAGACATCTCCGATCAGAGTAGGAATAGGGTTCCTCTGTATGAATAATCTGATAGCATTATGGTCCACAAAATTCTTCTGATTAGGAAACATGATAATCCCATAAATGCTTACAGCAATCAGAGCACAAACCGTCTTCCAGTTACTCAAGGCTGCATACTCCTTGGCTTTAGCTTCCAAGAAACTCAAGTGAAAACCCGGTAATTTGCCCTTCTCCTTCAAACCCTCCTTGACCATTTCCGGACTCAAATAAAGAGCACGGGAAATCCCAAGGATGTCAGGCTCCACCCTAGTAGCATGGAAAGGAATCTGATCACGGATCTGCATACCCAGGATGCTAACATAGTCCTCCATCAGAGGTCCCAACAAGTAGTCCGGGAACACAAAACATCTCAGCCCCGGGTCATAGAACTGGAGAAGTGTATGAATGGCGCTTCTGTCGCTATCAGTGAGCCTGAAAACCGTCTTCAAAATACCACCGTATGCCTCTCTGAACATCCCCACATGGTCGGGTGTAATCAAAGTTATCAAATCCTTCAACGCACCAATCTCTGGGTCGAAGAAACTGTAGACAACATCGTCCTTCAAACCGGTCCTCATATCCGAGCAGAAATCTCTCAACCAGGATCTCGATCAAAAATGTCCCTGCATATGGATAAACATGTGTTAGATGCAGGTAAATGCAATGTTAATGATGCTGATGAATGAATGCAATGCATTGTGCCATCCTCCAAGTCATCTGATCAACTGTTGCTCTGAGTCACAGCCCTGATCTCTGAACCGATCACAACCATCTGAGGGAATACGTAACCACAAATCCCACTCAAGGGTTCCGAAATAAACGGAAGATACATCACCATCATCATCAAACAATCTCCGAACAGATACCCACAATCCTCTGAATCAGCCCGGGGAATCCTGAAATAAACGGATCCCCACTGATAAATAACACGGACAGCACTCCGGCGTCTCGGAAATAAACGGCCATAAATCCGACTTATAAATAGGACTCTGATCCACGGAACCATTAGTCACCATCTGAGTCACCAACAGAACATCTGAAAGAATCACCCTCCCCTCACAGGTAAATTCTAATCAGGTCACCCTAAGGCGGATAATAGTCTCGACAATCGGGCAAAGATACTCAATGGGTTTGCCCTTTCGGGTGTGCCATTGTAGCTCTCTTAAGATCGTCTAAACCAAAGATCCGGGAAATGATCGGTCACCAGAGTCAACAGCTCAAATGAAGTAACTCAACCAAAGTGGAGTACCCCACAGAGGAAAGCACTATCAAATGAACCTCGTCCGGCTTGTGGTGCATCACGTTGCCAGGCACATGTTGACCTAACATGAAGGAGGCAACATGAGACCACACTAATCCTAGGTGTATACTCGGGCCTGGGTTTTAGCCCCACTCAGAACACCCACCCCAAAACAAAGGAACCACCTGCACAGAGGACGGCAACATGACAGTATGATGCATGCAAATATTTATGCAAACATACATGGTCAGAATAATAAATGCAATAAATAAAGCGGCACAAGCAACCTAAACTATCCTAGAACGCTAGGAGAGACTCGCTTAGGGAAGATGGACCAGCACAGGTCAACATCTATAAAAGTCCCCAGCAGAGTCGCCAGCTGTCGCATCCGCGAAAAACAACCGGCGGGCTGAAACAAAAACAACACAGAGCCGCCACCGTGCGTTATTTATCCCAAAAGAGGGAAAGGAAACGCTCGAAGTAAACCTGGGAAAAGCATGGTCTCGCGACCAAAGAGAATGGGATCGGGAGTCGGTTATGCGTAGGGAAGGTATTAGCACCCCTACGCATCCGTCGTACTCGACGGGATCCACGCTCTAAAAGATAGGTTAAGATTGCTAAAACAAACATCACACACACACACACTGAAGACAACACAGGTGGAGGAAGAGGGGAGAGGGCTCGCTAGGATATCGCATCCTATGCCTACGTATCTCGTCTGGAACGAGAATCAGAGCTGCCGTAGTTCGGCTCACGCACGCCAAACAAGACACACACAAACACAGGCAAACCTGGAACCCGAACGCCAATCGCTGGACTTACATCGGTTTCCGAACCAAACAAACACAATCAGGATACGGACAGTCAATCGCTGGTCTTACATCGATATCCCGACACACAAGAAGAAACAAACAACAAGCTACTAAGGAGTCAAGCACTCGAGCCTAGCAACTGCTGAGCAAACGCACACAAAAAAGAAAAAGGGTGCCCGGAGAGACCTCGCACGGTCTCCTGCCTACGTACCTCATCTGGTATGAGGATCAGGGCGACGTAGTTCCCCTGAAAGGGAAAGAAATTCTAACCAGATACAAAGGGGAGACACACTACTAGGGAGCTGGACTCGAGCCTAGGTGTTATCATGCATCATTGCCCTATGTTATGGTTTCTATCCTACTTGCACAACAGCAAGCTAATCCTAACCAGGAAAAACAAGCAAGCAAGCATCAATCAAAATAAATCAAACATTTCACATAGCACACACTATATCCAGTCAAGTGAGGCTCAAACAAGGGTGGACTGCCGAGGCAAGTCAACTGTACAGGGTAGTGTTTGCTCATAACCCTGACATTGAGAGTCAGGGTGAAGAAGATGAAAGGTGAGTGAAGATTAGACTTCACAGCTCTTATCCCTGGCCAGGGAGAGCTTCAGACAAAGGAGCGTGGGTTCAGAATGGGGGAACCCTTCTACGCTCAAGACTCTGACTCGACTGTGCAACAGCACAAGATCTTGGGTTAATGTCCCAATGCGTCAACACAGTGGTGTGAGCAGAGGGACGACTCAACAAGAATAGCGGGAGATAGATTGCATATCTCTTGGGTTCCGCCAATTGCCTCATAGAGGTCTTTACCTGCTTGGGGACAAAAGTAAACAATCACAAACATCGCCTCTTAAGGAGGACTTCAGACAGTTGCCTGGCTAAATAACAAGCCAGGTCTTCCAGACTACATGGAGACAAGAGAGTCTACCTCAACTGGTTTATACAACCAAGCAACAGCACAGCAAGTTCTTAAAGAACTAAAGCGATTATGGTACCTGGAATCAATCAAGCACAGTCAGTATTCAAGTCACACAGTCAAAACAAACAACATAAGAATCAACAGACAATGTACAAAACAAAGCAATGTGCAAAGCACAATCAACTCAAGTGAGCCAAGCATCCTACAAAACACACAAGTTAGTTCACAACAAGCAACCAAACTCAATTTAATCAACTTGCATTTCTCCTTAAAGCCTTTGCATCTCTTCCTGAAACACAATTCAAAAGTGAGAAACAAGACCACTAGGACAAGCCTAGGGTCCAAAGGAGGTGAAAAATCCAAAACAGCAAGTGAAAATTAATCAAAACCAAGATCAAACAAATTAGAAACAAATCCCATTGGTCCCATGCTCATATCATTCATTATCATCATTTCATGAAACAAAATATCACAAAGCATGCCATTTGCAACCTCAAAAGACCAAACAGAATGATCACAATCAAATCAATATCAAAACATCTCAATAAATTCCACAAAAATTCAAGCTTAAACAGAACACATTCAATGAGTAGCATATCAATTTTCAGCTCATTTGGACAAGTGGAAGTAGGGAAATTAAATTCATAAAGTTCAGACAAGTTCAAGCAAACCAACACAAGTCATCAAAACAATCATCAACTTCCAATAATCATAAAACAGTGACAATACATGATAAATGAATAGGATCAAAGCCACGATGACCTATAATGTGTCTAGAATCACTCCACCAAATTTCACACTCATACAATCAATGATCAGAATTTCACAAATCAAATGGTAACATGTGTCACAAAAAATCACAAAATGACCAAACAGAGGAGAAAATTCCAATCAATTAGGAAATGCCATCAATAAATCCAGAAAAATTCACATGTGATCTCAACATACATATGCTCAATCATACAAAAAATTGGCTCAATTCAACATCCCTAAGCACACCAAATAAAATCATGAAATTCACAATGCTTGGTGTGACACAAATTGTCACACCTCTATTCAAAAATTCATATCTCCTCAATTAGGTACCCAAAAATTACAAACTACACATCAAAATCACCATCAAAGAGTCCAGAATAAGCACAAAACATTTCATGAATTTCTTTGGAAGCATCATCATTTCATGAGTGATATGGCAAAACATGTACAAATTGCATACATCCAAACAATTCCTAAGCATTTTTATTTTTCACACGTGCACAAAAATCACAAAAATCACCATTAAAATCTACACATCATAAGGAGCATGGTGAAAAAAACCTCACAAATTTTGGACAAAGGATGAATTATTTATGAATTTTCTAAGTTCATGTGATTAAAATGAAATAAAATGAGAAAAAGAAATGAAATAGGATGAATTAATAAACTGAAAATGGCAAAACTGTAATATTGGCAGCGAAATCCAAAACGGCGTCGCATTCATTTTTTCGCTGGCGTGCGCTCATTGGATGAAAGCCGCGGGAAACAAATATTTGAATCAAGCCATGGCAAAAACGGATTAAACGCGTGTTTCATCTTGTTCTTCATCAAGAACAATTCAAAATTTTCCAGAAAATGGTGATGAACAATTTCTCACCAAAAGCATCGTGCCATACACCGTTAGAACCGTCTAATCACACACATCATGAATATGCCATTTGTTTAACCTAATTCTTCCTATGCTAAGCGAATCGATCAAAAAAAAGAATTGCACATCAAACTTCAATCTCAGATTTCTCATCCAATATCCAACCAAATCAAAAACCAAAAGCATCATGATAATCTACACTGAAAGATCTACACAAGCCATATAAAAATTCAAGCAATGGAGAATTTCGAATCCTAACCTCTTGGAGATTGCAGTGCTTGATTCGTGCTCTTCCAAGTGTAAAAAGTCAAAACAGATGGAGTACAACGATGAGGAAGGTGAATGGAGAAGATTCCTCAACTCAATGATGCTCCAGCTGCGAGAATTATGGAATTGCCATTGTTGAGCTTGCTTCCAACAGTTGCGATTTGGCCATGCTTTTGCCTTGATTCTATGAAACAGTCCTTCACCAAGGATTATGAAGCATGGATCCACGAAGAATGAACAAGATTGATGAAGATTTGGACCAGAATTGTGAAAAAAAGTTGAAGGAGCTTTGAAGAATTTGAGAGGTTTTGGAGGGAAAAGTTTGTTAGATCTTGGAGAATGGAATGTAATTATGCATTTTCTGTTACAATTAACATTATATACCAAGCTTAATCCATTTTGCTAATCACAATTACCAAAATCAAGTGAATTAGTGCTAATGAATTTTTAAGTGCAATGTCCAAAAAGTCCTTTTCCAAATTGGCAATGTATGACAGCAAAAACCAGCTGGAGCAAATTTCATTTGGCATTTGGAGTGTGTTAGAATTGGTTCCATGTGCATAGGCCTTGTATTTCTCAAATTCACCATTTCACACCAAAAATACAAATGGATTCACTTGAAAAATGACTTTTTGCCTTGACCGTTTTTGATGAATTTTGATCATGCATCATGAAAGTACATGTGAAATGGGGTTTGCTCAAAGAAAGATCATCCATTTTGGCCATTCCATGTGAAAGTTATGCCACTTTGATTTTAGGCATTTTTGGAAAATGATTGGACCATATCTTGTCAACCATACATGGGAAATTCAAGTTCTTGGACTTTTTGGAAAGGTGAGAGCAATATCTACAACTTTCATGTTGAACAAAATTTCATTTGAAGCACTTTTGGACATGTAATTTTGAGGGGAAAAACTTTCCATTTTTGGAAACTTCCATTACAAGTCACTTTCCATTTTTGGAAACTTTTCTCCTGACTTTATTTTCTTCATTCTTGATGTTTGAAATGTCAAATGAAACTTGTTTCAACATGAATGAAGTATATCCAACTCTCTCCCACCTCCAAATCCATCATTCCTGGCACAGTTGACCACAGTTGACTTTTTTGATTGATAGATGAATTTGGCTGTGCACTGATCAAGCTGAGCCTCAAACTTCTGATGAAATGGCTCAATGATGAACCCCTAGCTTCCATAAGCTCAAAATAATCACATGATGATCCCCATATCCATTGTAGACCCCATCTCCTTGCCATGCCCTGATTGGCCCAATGCAGATGATTAGGGTTGACCAGTGGTCAAAACCCTAATCTCAATGTATCTGATCAATCTCTTGAACCTTTTGGATGATATCAAGACCATGATGATGATGATGTATCATTTCAACCCAGATTAAGATCAACCCCCTTGAAGAATCATGAAACCCTAATTTGAACCACCACCCTCAGACAGTTAATGATCAGTCCATAAACCCTAGCTTGCATCATGACCTCTTCATCTCCTGATCAAGACTTAGGAGGATGACTTGCACAATGTAACCACATGATATGCAATATGCAATGCCTAATGACCTAAAAATGATATGAAATATGCTCAGCTAGTCCCAAGAGAGGAGGGCAAATTTTGAGGTGTTACAGCTGCCCCAATTCAATCCACTGTGAACCTGTCGATATGAATAGCCTCGGCTTTCAGATGATCAGGATGAAGAGTGATTGAATACCAAGAATAGACGAACAATTTGCACTCTGATGGGAAATAATTAACAATGCCCGTCAGAATCGGCAAAGAAACAATCTTGAAACCAAAGTCCGTCTGGTACGGAGAAAGTCGGCCCGATCACCACTCGTTGTAGCACCTCAAATTTGCACTTACCCTTTGTACATACATTCTTATATTAGGTCATAACATTAACATAGTCCACTGCATAACATTGCATTGTCCCTTTTGCCCAAGTGCAAGCCATTCAGAAGAATTAGGTCAAACTGATCAGGAGATCAGTCAGTCAAGCAAGCAAGTACAAATTCCATTGAGCCAAGGCCCTAGGGTTGGTCCAACATGTTCACATGACCTAGGGGTCCTTTTGAAGTGATCTGGTCAAGGTTTGATTGCTCAGAAGTCATCAGTCAGTGTGCAGTCTACCAGAAACCCTAGAAAGTCAACTGTTGGTCAATGGTGCATTTAATCAGTGATTGGATGGTGGGAATTGGTTTGAGAGGCCTCATTCATGTCCATATAAGCCTCATATAACATGTCAAGCATCATCATTGAAGAATTTGAAGTCAAACAGGAAATTTCCAAAAATAGAAAGTTGACTTGTAATTGGAATTTGCCAAAAATGGAAAGTCTTGATCCTCAAACTTACATCATGATACAAGCTTCAAATGAATTTTTTCCCAACATGAAAGTTGAAGATCTTGTTCTCCCATTTCCAAAAAGTCCAAGAACACTCAATTCCCATGTATGGTTGGCAAGTTATGATCAAATCATTTTCAGAAATTTTTGAACTTCAAAAGGCCATATCTCTCAAACCATTTGGCCAAATTGGGTGGGGTTTTTTGCTACAAGTCACATTTGATGCCCTCTTTCCAAATATGTCATCATAATTTACCAAAAACTCACCAATCAAAATGACACTTTTTGAAGTGACTTAAATTATTTCAAGTGAGGTGAAAAAGTGATTTTGCAATTTAAGCCTTTCCAATATATTTTGCCAATTGAAATTGCTAAGAAATCATATTTGGAGTGTGTACAAGGCCCACTTTCGCAGCTGCAACCACAGACCTTGCCATTTGAGTGAAAATTGACAAATTAGCAAAAACATCCAATTAGCAAATTCTGTTTACCACTCACTAACCAAACATTAACCAAACCTTAATCACAGTATATATGTCATTTTTCTGCTGAAACAAACCCTAGCAGCCAAACATTCTAAACAGAAAACTCTTGTGCTCTCAAAACCACCATTTCCTTCATTTTGATTTTTCTGCTAAAAACTCAAAAGGGCACGATTCTTGCTTGGTTGCTTCATCATATGCCACCATTTTTGAACCCTTTGAAGGCTTGATACCACAACTGTAAAGCAAATTTCGCCAACTGTTATGCTTAGCTTCTTCCATGGCAGATTGTGGTTGGAGGAAAATGGAGTACAACTAAGCTGAAATCGTTCAACCATCCATCAACCTGAACCTTATAAAGTTTCTGTTTCTACCTTTCGAAGCTCAAAACTCATTATTCCAAGTCTGCCATCATTGGAAGGTCAGAAATCGTTCCTTACCATTTTTGAAATCATGTTGTGTTTGGGATAGGTCTTTGATTAAGGAGTGTGTTGCACTTTGTGGTTTTCAATTTCATTAAGATTTGAAGGAGCTATCATGATTTTAAGTTTGGTGTTCAAACTTTCTCGTGCTCGATTCGTGTTTAGTAGTGAGAGTTAGGCCAAATCTTTGTTGTCTTGTTGATGTGTGAGGCGAGAACTACAAGTTGGTGTGCTTAAAATTTAATTACAAGAAATTTGTTCTTGGACCTGGGTTCATGGATGAATGCGCTGCCCAGATTTCTTTTCTTTTTTCGTTTTTACTGTAGCATGTAGGGTTTGCATGTGGCTGAAGAAGGTGAGCGGTGATTGGTTACTGGGGTGGGCCATGCAAGCACGCTATTGGCTCGTGTTCCATTTGACCGGGGTGTTGACCCCCTCCTTTTAATGAAACGCTGAGTTTCATACTCAGCGAAGGGGCACTTTGGTCTTTTGCCTCGTTATTCTTTATTTAGTCCATTAATCATTTTAATTTTGTAATATTTATTTCATTTGCCATGCCTAACTTACAAAATCCATAAGTCCATCATTTGTGATCCAAAATTAATGAGATTTTTTGCCAAATGTTCATCTCAACCTCTAGTTTTTAATCATATTTTTTCCAGAATTTTTTGATGAATGGATTTTTAAAGATGCTAGGGTTTTGTTCATGTGCTCATTTTTTTATACACTTTGCCAAATCATTTGTGAAACGATGATGCTTTATCCATTGCCTTTGAAATTTTTTGTGCTTAAACTAGACACATTCATGGTGATTTTGGTTTAGAGTTTGTGAATTTATCATTTCTGGTTTGAGAGTTATGATTTTTTTGAATTAGGGTCTGACAATTTGTGTCACACCATTGATGTCCAACTTCATGATTTTCTTTACCATGCTTCTTGACCTCAAATTGCTTTGAATTTTGGCATGATTGAACTTATGTATATCTAGTTTACATGTGATTTTTCTTGGAATTGTTTGTGGCATTTCCTAATTGTTTGAGATTTTTCTCCCCTGTTTGGTCTTATGTTGACTTTTTATGACACATGTTCCCATTTCATTTGTGAAATTCTCATACTTTATTGGATGGACATGAAATTTGATATGTGATTAGTAGACATCTTAAGCTTTGCCATGGTTTTGATCCCATTCATTTCTCATATGTTATCACTGATTTATGATTTTTTGAAGTTGATACATTGTTTGGTTGACTTCTTTGAGCATGCTTAGACTTGCCTTGCCTTTCTGATTTTCATTTCCCTACTTCGCATGATCCAATTGAGCTGAAATTTGACATGCTTACCATGCTATGGATTATGTTTGACCATGATTTATTTGATGATTTTTGGAATTATTTATGATTGGTTTTGAGCTGAGTCTTGCTGTTGACTTCTATGAGCTTCCATATGCCATGCTTTGACCTAATTTGTTCATAAAATGATGATGATGAATGATATGATTGTGGAACCAATTGAGTTTGTTTCTTGATTGTTTGAACTTGATTTTGGATGCTTTCCACTTGCTGTTTTGACTTTCTCATCCCCTTTTGACCCTAGGCTTGTCCTAGTGGTCCTGTTACTCACATTTGAGTTCATGTTTTCAGGTTAACCAGCAAATACTCAAAGAAACTTATACAAGTTGAATGAGTTTGATTTGTTTATCATGACTAATCTATTTGTTTTGTAGGTTGCTTGGCTCACATGCCTTGAACCTTGCGCATTGCATTTATCTGCTTGTGTTGACTGTTAACCTTTGTTTCATTCTGATTTAACTTTGACTTGTATGCTAACTGTGTCTGACTGGTTTCAGGTACTTTAGTTGCTTATAGTTCCTTGTGAACTTTGATTTGCTTTGCTTGAATAGCAATTTGCATTGAGGTATAATTTCTCATCTTCATGTAGTCTGGAAGACCTGGCCTGTTACTTGGCCAGGCAACTGTCTGAAGTCCTCCTTAAGAGGCAATGTTTGTGACTGTTTACATTTGTCCTTGTATAGAGTCAAAGACCTCCTAAGTGAAGAGGCAATTGGCAGAACCCAAGGGATATGCAATCTATCCCCTGCTATTCTGTGTGTCATCTGCTTTGCTCACATCACTGTGTTGATGCATTGCAGATACAAACCCAAGATCTTGTACAATTGTACAGTTGAGTCAGTTTCAAATGTGTAGAAGGGTTCCCCCTTTCTGAACCTACACATTCTTGTCTTAAGCTCTCCCAGGCCAGGGATAAGAGCTGTGAAGTCTTATCTTCACTCACCTTTCATCTGCTTCACCTTAGCCCCTCAATGGCAAGGTTAAGAGCTAACACTACCCAGTTACAGTGGTTTGTTTGTTGAGGTTGATATGACCCCTCGACTAAAACCTAACCTTGATTGAGCCCATTGTTTGCATATAGTGTGTGCTACCTGTGTTGGTGTGTTTGTTTGACTTGCTTCCTGTGCAAGTTAGGTTTGCTGTGGCTTGCTTCCTGTGCAAGTCATGTTTAGGATAGGCTTGCTTCCCGTGCAAGTTAGCTAGAAACCTTAACTTAGGGATGATTTTGCATGACAACATCTAGGCTCGAGTTGTAGTCTCCCTAGTGTTGTGTCTCCCTCTGTTATCTGGTTAGGCTAGTCCTGTATCCCTATGTAGGGGAACTACGTCGCCCTGATTCTCATACCAGATGAGGTACGTAGGCAGGAGATCGTGCGAGATCTCTCCGGGCACTCTTTTCTTTCTTTTTGTGTGTGTGCTTGACAGTTATGGGCTCGAGTTCCCGACTCCCTATTAACTTGTTTGGTTGTTGTGTGCTTGGAAGCTGATGTAAGTCCATCGAGTGGCATTCGGGTTCCAGTGTGCGTGTGTTTTGGTTCGGATGCCGATGTAAGTCCAGTGATTGGCGTTCGGGCTCCACGTTTGCATTTTTGTGTGTGTTTTGGTTCGGATGCTGATGTAAGTCCAGTGATTGGCATTCAGGCTTCATGTTTGCCTGCTTGTGTGTTGTTTGTTTGGCGTGCGTGTAGCCGAACTACGGCAACTCTGATTCTCATGTTCAGATGAGATACGTAGGCACAAGATGCGATGTCTTGCCGAGTTTGACTAACGACTAACAACTAATTCTTGTTTGCTTTCGCCCTTGTTGCGATCCTTTCTCTCGCCCTCGTTGCGATCGAGACATTCCCTTTCTCTTGCCCTAATTGCAATCGAGACCCTTATTCCCGTAGTTAGTTGAACTACGTTTTGCTCTGATTCTCATTCCCGATGAGATACGTAGGCATAAGACGCGATGTCTTAGCGAGCACACTCCTCTTTAACCCATAGGTACCCGAGCTACGAAGACACTGATTCTCATTCCAGATGAGATACGTATGCAGTGGATGCGACATCCATGCGAGTCATTTTTTCTCTTGACCCTTTTAGTAAATAGTACATTAGATAAACATACACCCTTTAGACAAAAACAACAAGAGTGGATCCCGTAGAGTACTACGGATGCATAGGGGTGCTAATACCTTCCCTTCGCATAATCGACTCCCGAACCCAAGATTTGGTTGCGAGACCTTGTCTTTTCCTTTCCTTTTCTCCAGGTTTACTTCGAGCGTTTCCTTTCCCTCCTTTGGGATAAATAACGCACGGTGGCGACTCTTCTGTCATTTTCTTTCGCCGGATGTTTTTTCGCACCTCTGTATTTTTCAGGTTGCGACACTCGTCAGTCTGAATACTGAACCTCGGAATATGAGAGTATTGATGTCGGTCTGAATACCGGAAGATTAGCCTGAACGCCACTTTGGTCTGAACACCACTTTGGTCTGAACACCACTTCGGTCTGATCACCGGAAAACTGGCCTGAACACCATAAGCTGCATCGATCTGAACTTCGGAAGCTTCTTCGATCTGAAAATCGGAAACTGGCCTGAATGCCACAAGTTCTTCGACCTGAATGTCGGAAACTTCTTCGATCTGAAAATCGGAAACTGGCCTGAATGCCACTTCGGTCTGGATACCGCCTCGGTCTGAACACCGGAAAATTGGCCTGAATGCCATAAGTACTTCGACCTGATCGTCGGAAACTTCTTCGATCTGAAAATCGGAAACTCGGCCTGAATGCCATAAGTACTTCGACCTGATCGTCGGAAACTTCTTCGATCTGAAAATCGGAAATTTGGCCTGAACGCCACAAGTTCTTCGACCTGAATGTCGGAAACTTCTTCGATCTGAAAATCGGAAACTCGGCCTGAATGCCATAAGTACTTCGACCTGGTCGTCGGAAACTTCTTCGATCTGAAAATCGGAAATTTGGCCTGAACGCCACATCGGTCTGGATACCGCCTCGGTCTGAACATCGGAAAATTCTTCATGCCTATCAGCATCGGCGAAGATAACAAAACAGTGATAAGTGAGTCGGCGTACATGCCACAGACCCATGCTGGGAATAACAACCCACAAACCGGCTATTCTCTCTTCAACCCTAGCCAATGAACACTTTGTGTTTTAGCTGGGGATTATTCTTTCTTGTTTTTTCTTTTTTGGACCCCGAAACTTCTCGAGTCAACATTCCCATCTCTGCTCGACAGAAACTCTTCTTCCAGTATCGCATTACTGGGGAACACCTTTGATCAAAGTCATGATGCTAAATTCCTCGGAGTAACACCTTCGCCATCCGGCGAAACCAAAACCTCAAGCGGTAACCACGGCTTGAGTCACGCTGATCGCACAACGCTTCCATCTCTGGCCGACCGAAAATAAATTCTTCCAGTATCGCACTACCGGGGAATACCTTTGATTAAAACCATGATGCTAAACTCCTCGGAATAACATCTTCACCTTCGGGCAAAACCACTTCTCAAACGATAACCACGGCTTGAGACTAGCTTATGCTTGCAATGATGAATGACTTTTTCTGCGTAATGCTCCATAATTATGGAAATGCTACGCGATTTATTTTTCTATGCAACATGTTATGCTTACTCTACATGATGAATGCATAAAAAGCATCCCCCTTAAGGGACTCTTCTGAGGAGCTCGAGACACTCTGCCGAGGAACTCGTCAACACTCCGCTCTCCACCCTGATGGGGAATAGCACTGCTGTTGGGAACAGGCAACCCTTGCTGGGGAAGAACCTCCTTTGCACCCAATCCGCTCGGGAAACTACTGGGAATAAGAACCACTCACGCCCTGTGGGGACACAACAGTCTTTGACTTGTCGGGGATATCAATCCCGAATCTGCTTCGCGGAACCCTCACAGATACCTACGCTGGGAAACAGCCACCTTCAGGCCTGGCGACTGGGGAGACACCGATCTGACACCTGCTGGGGATAACCCGCCATGAACCGGCTAGGGTAACCACATACCTTGGATCTGCTGGAGAATTAGTCCTCACGACTCGGCTTGGGGATATACATCCCTACTCGTCTGGACCTTTTCTGCTCCATCATCTTGCATTCCCAACCGCTCCGCGCTCAAAGGAGAGCGAACTCCTGGGGACCATACAGACTTTTCAATTTTCAGACTTTGAAGAGTCTTCTTGATTAATTTCAAGGATCGTCGTACGTCCTCGCCGTCGTCTTCTCACCGTTTCTCCATCATTCGTCCCTGATTGGACTCCATGGGGATTTGTTCTGCCAACAGCTTCCACATCACGACCTGCAAGTGAGTGAAAATACCTAACAGTACCTGCAAAACAGATCGTTAGATAAAATCGGGCCCCAGGCGTGTCAAGATTTCAACACTTGGGCCACCCAACCTTCCGAATAAGATTTCCAGCTTCAATCTTATAAGCATGCATTGGAAGGGACCTGTATGTCTTAAAATGCAAGATTCTTCATCATAATAATCGGATGTTTTTGCAATCACAGCGGTAATGAAAAACAAAAACCAAAATTATTTGACTGAATATGCATTTGATTTATTGAAAAGTGCGGCTCAAATTGAGCAATACAAAGGAAGCAATTCCTGAAAAGAGGTAATTGCGCACAAAAGGAAAAATCTATCCTAATGGCAATGTGAAACCCGTGATCTCATCAAGTTCCAACTCGGTTACACCCCATATGTCCTCAGACTCTCCGTGTTTTCCGCCTTCTGAACAAGACGTTTCTGATTAATCCCCACCGGGTATTATCCATGATGCCTTAACCAAAGCGCAAACGATCATGCCGGACGCAGTTGTTCGTTTCAATCCCTCTTTTGCCTGGACCGCCCTTCCGGGTTTTCAGTCCACCGGGATACCCCTTTTTGCCCAAGCCGCCTTTTCAGGTTTTTGACTTGTCGGGTGTACATTTTTCACTTTATCCCTAATTTTTGCCCGAACCTTTTTCTGTTTTTGGTTCGCCGGGATGCCCTTTTTTGCCTGGACTATTTTATTCTTTTCGTCCAGCGGGTCTCTTATACGAAGTATTTTTTAACTGCGTCCGCATTCATAGGGGATGGAAAATCCTCGCCATCCATGGTCGTCAACAATAAGGCTCCGCCAGAGAAAACCTTCTTGACCACGAATGGACCTTCATAGTTGGGTGTCCATTTGCCCCTTCGATCGTTTTGAGGAGGAAGGATCCTTTTCAGCACCATATCACCCACGTGATATACTCGAGGTCGTACCTTTCTGTCAAAAGCACGCTTCATCCTCTGCTGATATAACTGCCCATGAGAGATGACTGCCAGCCTCTTTTCCTCAATCAGGCTCAACTCTTCATACCGGGTCCTTACCCATTTCGCCTCTTGCAATTTCACATCCCTCAGGACTCTCAAAAACGGAATCTGGACCTCAACCGGTAACACGGCTTCCATCCCATATACCAGTGAGAAAGGCGTTGCCCCAGTAGACGTACGCACCGACGTTCAGGATACCAGCTTCCTAGTCAATCACACCGTCGGTGCATTCAAACGTTATCTGGGCAACGAAAGCTTATTCACCTTAACCTCCCCCATCAGACATCAGAATCCGTTCGGATTCAGGGTCAGGCCCCTCTTCCGGGATCGGTTACTCTCAATCTTTCGATCAAAGCACCTCGAGATGTCCTCATCAGGGAATTCAAACTTCATTGGTTGATAACCCCCAATGGGTTGCTGGGCGAGATAATCAGACAATACACCCTTTGATTGCTTTCAGAGAGCATCACAAATCAGTCAATATTCTTTTGCACTCTCGCAACCCGTCCGGTCAATGCTGGATTCTCAAACCCCTACTCGATCGGATCCATTTGGAAATCCACAAAGTGGTATGAACCAACATACACTGTCTCAACCGGCGAGCAGCCTATGCCAAAGTACAACAAGTTTCCTCGAACAGTGAATGTATTGTTTCACAGTCGACAAACTTTTTGCTAAGGTAAATTGCATGCTCTTTTCGACAAGACTAGTCATGCTGCCCCAATACACCTCGTAGACCCCTCGAAGGTCGTCAAATACAGATTAACAATTGCTCCTTCCCATGAGGTAACAGAATCAGAGGTTCCTGCAACTTTTTCTTTTATTCTTTCAATGCCCCTTGGCAATCATTATTTCACCTGACCGTTTGATCTTTTCTTTTCTTGAATGGGTTCCCACATGGCTGTTAGGTGAAATGTGAACCATGACATGTAGTTCAATCTACCTAGGAGACCACGAACCTCTTTCCATCCTCGGTTCAGGTATTTCTTGTTTTTTTTTTTTTTTTTTTAGCAGGATCAACCTCGATTCCTCTCTTACAATGAACCCCTACATCTTACCGGACCGCACTCTGATAGTGCACTTATCTGAATTCAACCTCCGTTTGAATTATCTCAACTGGTCCAACAGCTTGGCCCGGTCTGCCAGATGCCCCTCTTCTGGTTTGGGACTTTGCTATCATGTCATCAACATAGCATTCAATTTCATGATGAATCATATCATGAAACAAAGTCACCATGGCTCTCTGATAAGTAGCATCGGCGTTTTGCTTCTCTAGAGGACAGTCTTCTTTCCATGGTAGCTTGTGCGCAACGACATCGGTATCCGACCCTGGCATATTCTGACACGACCAGGCGAAGGTGGCTCTTTCAACAGGGCTACCACTCTGCTCTCGACTTGCCTCCGAAGCGGCCCCAATTTTCACTCCCTTTCTGACCTCGGCGGCGCTTGGAATAACGATCTTAATCCGCTCCTCATGCGGCTGAATCACCTTTTCCTTTTGTTTTAACAACCTGGCTAATTCCAGCAGATCACAATCTTCTTCGCTGTCATACCCCAAAATTTGCCCATTAATATTTCAAGACATTTCAGGGCACTCCGACTCATTTTTATGACACTTAAAGGAACAAAGGCCCAGCTCGCGAATGACCCAAAATGGCCTACTCGCTACACACTCACCTAGTGATAATATGAAAGTGGTTTATTTGGAAGCGGAGGAAAAGGGGTGCAAAAAGAAAGAAAACGAACCAAACAGCAAAGCCCAACCCAAAGTACAAGAACACGGGTGTGGCATCTGTGACGAGCGTCACAGAGGCTGTGACGAGCGTCCCGCCTACCCCTGTGACGGGCGTCACACATGGTGTGACGAACGTCACACCGTTCCCCTACTTTTTGGGCGCAGATAATGCTTCGGAGACTTGAAGGTCCGTTGGGCCCTAGATCCACGCGCGCGTTGAAGACCTTTTTTGGCAGCAGGCATGACCTAATGACAACAATATAAATAGCCGCCTTGAAAACCTAAAAAGGGGAGCTTTTTCCGAGATTCTTTTTCCTTTGCCGTTTTCGCCTTTGCATTTTTTCTTCTTTTCCAGCAGCTTAGGCATTGTGTTTTACAAGTGCTACACTATTTCTTTTGCAATTCCGGATTCCCTTTTGGTATTTAGTTAATTCTTTTCGCACAATAGTTTCTACAACGGAAACTATTGTGTGCCTTTTTACCGAATCTAATCTCACGGCGGCAGCAAGGTCACCTCCGCTCAATTCTATCTGATCGGCCAATTCAAGGTTGCGACTCAATTGCAAACAGGTTTGCGTTACTATTATCGCCTTATGTTCCTAATTCACATGTGATATCATAATTGAGATTCATAAATATATTTGAGGCTTTGCATGTAACTTAAGTATGCCCGGATACTTTGAATTGTTGTAATGGATGCCGCTGTTCTTCGTCCTATTTTGATCTTTGCCCATCTGACCTGTTTTATCATAACCATGCTTTGTTTACCTATTACTTTGGTGCAACTCTCGATTGCACCCTGATTTGGTATTCTAACCCGTTTGCTGAATTTTGCAAAGGTTCATATGTCCCGGGAAAAGATTGCTGTTTAGGTCTCCCACTTTATTTGTGGGATACCCTTGTGGAGATTCACCCTAAGTGGCCTAATTAATTTTAATGTGTTCATTTTAATGTCTTAATTTTAATGTATTAATTTTAATGTATTAATTTTAATGCATTGATTTTAGTATGGACTTAATTACTTAATTGACTTTAAAATATGACCTTTAAATAAGTGATCTTGGACCTCGCTTTGCTGCCTTACGGTATTACGGTATAACGGTCATGTCCCGCGAATGTAGGGATACACTTAGCAAAGACCCTTCGATTAAATCATCATAAAATAAATCATGGTCCCTCGGATGTTGCCTTCGAAAATACAATTTTGTCCCGCGATGACCCTTCGGTGTAGCCTACGGTTAAATGATGATCGTCCCTTCGAATGCTAAGGTATCCTCACAACTGTTGCCTTCAATGACCAATCGATGACCCTACGATGATCCTTCTACATCCCAAGGATAAAACTACTTACTTCTCAATAGTCAGGACAGTTTTACCCTCATAAGGATAGGAAATGCCCGGAAAGACCTCGGACAGGTATAACCTTAATTGCTCATTCATAACCAAAAAAATATACTTTTCACCTCACACCTTTCAAACATCTTTTTGGAAAATCACCACTTAGCATACATCCGCACTAGGATCATTGCCGAGTTATATTTTTCTAAACTATTTTCTAAATTAAAACGAGATAACCACTTTGTATACATTCATGCAAGAATCATTACAAAGTTAAATTCTCATTTTGCCAAAACATTTTTCACACCTTTCTCAACCACCTTTTTTCAAACTAGAAAACATAAATGATTGAGCAATTAAGAGCCCATGGATAACCATGGATACAAAGGGTGCTAATACCTTCCCTTTGTATAAAGTACCTCCCGAACCTAAGAATTTAAAATTAAGGTCTTTCCTGTTCTTTTCCACCTTTCCTTATGGGATAAAAGAAAAGTCGGTGGCGACTCTTGCTAACCGCGACATTGCGATTAAAAATCCAATAAAGTCCAGTTCACCGTATGACAGAACTGGCGACTCTGCTGGGGACTACAAAGAGAGGTCCATCTTAAAAAAAAAAAAATCATTTATGTTTTATTGTTCCTTCTTTTAAGGGGGGCTTTTGAGTGAAAGATCCTACACCCGGATCTAGTGTACCTTAGGTAAGTAGCAATAGATCATCGCGACTATCCGGCGTATACTGGAATGGTTAAAATGATAGCTACGGTTAATGCGACACTTTGGTTGTCCTGATGTTCCTCATGTTACTTGAGGAAAAATTTGGCTTCCGCGTGGTGTCATCAAAGCATTAACCAGACCTTTAGAACCCTAATTGACTCATCCTGGCCATTAGAAAGTAGTGAGATAACTGACTTCGGTTCCGACTGGGGTTGGTTGAGACTCGATACTACACTCTTTGAGATTGGACTTTAGGGAAGCTTCGGTCAACCACTTGGTGTTGCATTGAAGTGGACTTAAAGAAAGGTCAATGATTTGAGATCCTTCTAGAACCCGGTTACTATTCTAGGACAGGTTGAACCAACTAAACTTCAGTGGGGAGGGTACTTACCTATGGAACTCATGCAAGCCTTAAAACCTAGGAATGATGGTTGTGTGACTTGCTTGTGCTTGTTATTTATTTAACCTCATAACATCATAACATCATAACATCATGACATCATAACATTGTACTAACCATTTCAAGGACTTAGGGATTTAACTTTGCTCTGTTTTGTATGAAAAAAAAAAAACAAAAAAAAAAGTTTCCCTTTTCGGTAGTTTATGCAAAGTTAAATTCCAAAAGGCCTTGAAAACATTTCATGCATTGCATAGCATAACATAGCATAACAGGTACTCTAAAGGGATCAGTGTTCTCACGGTTTTCCTCCGCACAGAAAAATGGACCTCGAACAAATTGTCAGAGATCTCCAGGCTCAGAATGCTCAACTCCAGAAGATGATCTTGAACTTATCCAAGGGGCAGGAGGAACTGAAGGCTCTCTTGCTCGAGAAGAAAAAGGGCAAGAAACCTGTGAGTTACATTAACCCGGGAAGAAGGCTTAAAGGACAGGCTGCGGGAATCAAAATCAGAATTCCGAAGGATCAAGAAGAGGAAACAGAGACAGATTCAGAAGATGAGAATGCTGATCCTTTCAACCCTGAGGATGACGATGAAGATTACGAGAATGAACAGTACTCTCCAAAAGATGACAAGTACAAGTTGTTGGAAGAACGCATGCTAGCTATGGAGGGTCAGAAGGCGCCCGGTCTGGATTTCGAAAGTTTGAGTCTAGTCTCCGATGTGATCATTCCTCGCAAATTCAAGGTCCCCGCTTTCACTCAGTATGATGGGGCATCGTGTCCTCAGATGCATCTGAGAGCTTACGTGAGAAAGATTCAGCCGCACACCACTGATAGGAAGCTATGGATCCATTTCTTCCAAGAGAGTCTGTCTGGCACACAATTGGAGTGGTATTATCAGCTCGAGAGCTCTGACATCCACACATGGACTGATTTAGCAACTGCTTTCTATAAACAGTACCAGTATAATTCTGAACTAGCGCCTACTCGGCTACAGTTGCAGAATATGACTATGGGATCTAAAGAAAGTTTCAAAGAATATGCTCAAAAGTGGAGAGATTTGGCTGGCAGAGTCAAACCCCCTATGACTGATCGAGAATTAGTGGACATGTTCATGAGCACACTGACTGGCCCATTCTACAGCCATCTATTGAGGAGTTCCTCATTGGGTTTCACTGAACTTATATTAACAGGTGAACATGTTGAAAGTGGCATTCGAAGTGGGAAGATACAGGCGACTATCTTTGATCCTCCGGAGACTCCTAATGGCATCACTGCCCCTCTGCCTAATCATGACGAGACTGTCAATGCTGTGGAAGATACTGATAACGATTATGACTTGGATAGCTGGATTTTCCCAACAATTGGTGACGGACCCAATAATTGGAAGGCTGAAGACACTATCCCGATTTCCTTTAATCAAGAGTAATTGTTATTGCTATTTTTGTGGTTCAAAGCATTGTGTCTATACCCGGGGCATAATAGCTAATTTTAAGGGTTTGTCATTTTCATAAGCATATTCATATTCAATAAATCAATGGACTTTTTGCATTCAAATATTGCGCTCTTTATCTTTCCTGTCATTTTTCAAACAAGCTATGTTTCTTGCACACACTCACGTAACAATTTGCCGATCCATATCCACTCTGGATCCTGTTGGTAATGACTCTGCTACTGTTCATTATGACTTTGAAAATCCGATCTACCAAGCCGAGGATAGAAGCGAGGAAGATTGTGAAGTCCCTGGAGAACTTGCCAGACTGGTACTACAAGAAGAAAAGACCATACAGCCGCATGAGGAATCAATTGAAATTGTAAATCTGGGTACTGAAATAGACAAGAAAGAAGTCAGAGGTTTCTTGGGGCACTCGAATTACATTGCCCGATTCATCCCACATCTGACTGCAACTTGCAAACCCATCTTCAAATTACTAAAAAAGAAAAATCAAGAGATGGTATGGAATGATGAATGACAAAATCAAGAAATATCTCCAAGAACCTCCAATTCTAATGCTACCAGTTGAAGGAAGACCTCTAACTATGTATTTGACCGTGTTAGAAAATTCAATAGGGTGTGCTGGGGCAACATGACGAGTCTGGTCGAAAAGAGCATGTCATACACTGCCTTAGCAAAAGGTACCGACTGTGAAACAAGATACTCACAGCTCGAGAAAGCTTACTGTGCTTTGGCTTGGGCTGCTCGCCGACTAAGACAGTATATGTTGAATCATACCACTTTATTGATTTCTAAGATGGATCTTATCAAATATACATTCGAGAAACCTGCTGTCTCCTGAAAGAGTTATCACTGATAATGGTACTAAACTGAACTCTACACGCAGTTCAAAATAAAGCACCATAACTCTTCTCCGTACCGGCCAAAGACGAACGGCGTCGTGGAGGCTGCTAACAATATCAAGAATATAGCAGTAACATACAAAGACTGGCATGAGATGTTACCGTTTGCTCTCCACGGTTATCGCACTTCAGTACGCACTTCGACAGGGGCAACTCCTTTCTCTTTAGTCTACGGAACGGAAGCCGTCTTACCAGTGGAAGTTCAGATTCCCTCTCTAAGGATCATGAAAGAGGCAGGCTTAGATGAGGATGAGTGGATTCAAACTCGACTCGATCAGATAAATCTGATTGATGAAAAGAGACTTGCGGCTGTTTGTCATGGGCAGATATATCAGAAGCGCATGACCCAGGCATTTAACAAAAGAGTCAAGAGACAGGTGTATCAAATTGGCGACTTGGTGATCAAGCGTATCATTCTACCCCAAGGTGATCCCAGAGGCAAATGGACTCCCACATACGAAGGGCCATTTGTAGTTAAGAAGGTATTCTCTGGTGGAGCCATGATACTTGCTACAATGGATGGTGAAGACTTCCCACATCCCGTGAACGCGGACATAGTTAAAAAATACTACGCATAAAAAAGACCCGCTAGATCGACGTATCTAGGCAAAAGTAAGGGCATCCCGGCGAACCAAAAGGGTTCGGGCAAAAATTAGGGATATATATATAAAAGATGTACACCCGGCAAGTCGAAAACCTGAAAAGGCGGCTTGAGCAAAAAAGGGTATCCCGGTGGACTGAAAACCTGAAAAGGCGGTCCAGGCAAAAATTAGGGATTAAAGCGTATGACTATGCCTCATTCTCTGTCTGCTTCAACCAAGTTCAAGGGACTGAACAAGCCAATCACTTCTATCCGACAGCAGGAGATGAGATGCTTAAAAACATAATGACAGTGGCAGAATTAAAATCAATAGGACTTTTCCTGCATAGCTTTCTCTTCGTGTTCTTGGCAATTTCCTCTTACTAGGATTTCTGTCTCCTTGTACACAAATTGCCTGTTTATAGGCCCTCTTTCAAAATCAATACAATTTTATCTCCAAAAAAAAAGATGCTTTTGTTTTTACTTTCTCTGCTTTGCTTGCATAAACGTCCATTGATTTAATTTGAATTGATATGTGCATTTGAATATGATCAATGTTCATCAAAATACATGCATAAAATAGAAATAACGATTACTACAAGACTTCAGGACCAAGGAGAAGGTCTAACCATGCTTTCCAATGAATCCGTTGCTAATTCGATTCCCCGGCAACGCCAATTATTCCCCAGAAGAGGTCGGCACCACCATACCGAAAGGTCATCTCTTCCATCCCCAGCCAGGCTCTGTTGAGTGTTTCCACCATCAGACAGAAATCAAATACCCCTAGCTAAGGAGGGGTCATCAATACAAATATCTCCAACCAGAAAAAGGAGATTTATTTTCCCAGTAGAGTCCCCTGGAAGAACGTTTCAGACGCATAGTGCATTCATTACATCATTTCACATCACATACCTACATACAATTTTCATTCCGCATCATATACATTACATCATTTCATAACATATACATGCATACAAAGCTCGCATTCATTCCAGACGCATAATTCACTCAATTACATCATTTCACAGCATACGCATGCATACAACATTTGCATCTCATGCATCATGACATGGCATGAAGCTAACTTTATTTTTCAGGTTAATCATCCTCCTGACATAGTCAAAACAAAGGTCCATTCAGACGGACATCCTTATCAATTACATTCAGGATTCAACTACATCTTTCAGATACCATTCATGGGAACATTCATTCTGACATCCTCCTAACGATGGCATCTATAAGCCCATCCCAGACATTTATTGCAAATACAGCATACACAAATACTATCAGATATAGCCTAGCATACGGTTCCTCCTGATTCATCTCAACATATGACACCTTCAACAACTCAGATACGATCTAGCGTACGATCCATTCTGATCTTCAACTACTCCCAACACGGTCTAATGTACGACCCAGTTAGACCTTCAAATCTTCAAATACCACTCAAATACGGTCTAATGTACGACCGAGTTAAACCTTCATCTTCTCAGATGCTACCTTCGGACAGGTACATTTCTGAATGGTAGTCTAGTGTACGACTACTCCCTTTTCAGCAGATTCAGCCTAATGGACGGCTCATTCTGCTCAGATATGGTTTAATGTACGACCAAGTTAAACCTTCATCTTCTCAGATGCTACCTTCGGACAGGTACATTTCTGAATGGTAGTCTAGTGTACGACTACTCCCTTTTCAGCAGATTCAGCCTAATGGACGGCTCATTCTGCTCAGAGACGGTCTAATGTACGACCGAGTTAAACCTTCATCTTCTCAGATGCTACCTTCGGACAGGTACATTTCTGAATGGTAGTCTAGTGTACGACTACTCCCTTTTCAGCAGATTCAGCCTAATGGACGGCTCATTCTGCTCAGAGACGGTTTAATGTACGACCAAGTTAAACCTTCATCTTCTCAGATGCTACCTTCGGACAGGTACATTTCTGAATGGTAGTCTAGTGTACGACTACTCCCTTTTCAGCAGATTCAGCCTAATGGACGGCTCATTCTGCTCAGAGACGGTCTAATGTACGACCGAGTTAAACCTTCATCTTCTCAGATGCTACCTAGTGTACGGTACATTTCTGAAGTGTAGTCTAGTGTACGACTACCCCCTTTTTATCATCAGATTCGGCCTAATGGACGGCTCATTCTGCTCTGATACGGTCTAATGTACGACCCAATTAAGACCTTTGTCTCCTCAGATGCTACCTAGTGTACGGTACATTCCTGAAGTGTAGTCTAGTGTACGACTACCCCCTTTTATCATCAGATTCAGCCTAATGGACGGCTCAGTCTGCTCAGATACGGTCTAATGTACGACCCAATTAAGACCTTTGTCTCCTCAGATGCTACCTAGTGTACGGTACATTCCTGAAGTGTAGTCTAGTGTACGACTACCCCCTTTTATCATCAGATTCAGCCTAATGGACGGCTCAGTCTGCTCAGATACGGTCTAATGTACGACCCAATTTGACCTTCGTCTCCTCAGATGCTACCTAGTGTACGGTACATTTCTGAAGTGTAGTCTAGTGCACGACTACCCCCTTTTTCATCATCAGATTCAGCCTAATGGACGGCTCATCCTGCAACTCCAATACAGTCTATCATAAGACCCATTTGGATCTTCAACTCAGAGACGATCTAGCGTATGATCCATTCTGATTTTTCATCCTCGGCAAAGTCATCTGCCTAACGAACAACTCACTCTGATACTCAGATATGGTCTAGTGTATGATCCATTCTGATCCCTTATCCCCAGCAGCATATAGCATACTCAGACTCCCCAGCGAAGTCAACAGCATGATGGATGACTCATTATATGGTCTAACGTACGACCCGGTATGACACCCATGTCTTCAGATATCGTCTAGCGTACGACACAATCTGAAGCTCTCATCATCAAACTTCCTGGATGGTACCTTTAAGCCCATCTTCATCAAGACTAACCTGTGATTAGCAAGAGCAAATTTTTGGGGCATTCTAGTGTTCAATAATCTTCCACCTCCAGACCACGAATGGCGTACACACCATTCTAACTCTCTCGGTTCAAGAATATTGAACAGGGGCAGCTGTCATACCCCAAAATTTGCCCATTAATATTTCAAGACATTTCAGGGCACTCC
Organism: Lathyrus oleraceus; assembly: GCF_024323335.1. Taxonomy (NCBI): domain Eukaryota; kingdom Viridiplantae; phylum Streptophyta; class Magnoliopsida; order Fabales; family Fabaceae; genus Lathyrus; species Lathyrus oleraceus. The sequence continues at coordinate 448,146,002 of NC_066582.1, read as the reverse complement.
GACTCATTTTTATGACACTTAAAGGAACAAAGGCCCAGCTCGCGAATGACCCAAAATGGCCTACTCGCTACACGCTCACCTAGTGATAATATGAAAGTGGTTTATTTGGAAGCGGAGGAAAAGGGGTGCAAAAAGAAAGAAAACGAACCAAACAGCAAAGCCCAACCCAAAGTACAAGAACACGGGTGTGGCATCTGTGACGAGCGTCACAGAGGCTGTGACGAGCGTCCCGCCTACCCCTGTGACGGGCGTCACACATGGTGTGACGAACGTCACACCGTTCCCCTACTTTTTGGGCGCAGATAATGCTTCGGAGACTTGAAGGTCCGTTGGGCCCTAGATCCACGCGCGCGTTGAAGACCTTTTTTGGCAGCAGGCATGACCTAATGACAACAATATAAATAGCCGCCTTGAAAACCTAAAAAGGGGAGCTTTTTCCGAGATTCTTTTTCCTTTGCCGTTTTCGCCTTTGCATTTTTTCTTCTTTTCCAGCAGCTTAGGCATTGTGTTTTACAAGTGCTACACTATTTCTTTTGCAATTCCGGATTCCCTTTTGGTATTTAGTTAATTCTTTTCGCACAATAGTTTCTACAACGGAAACTATTGTGTGCCTTTTTACCGAATCTAATCTCACGGCGGCAGCAAGGTCACCTCCGCTCAATTCTATCCGATCGGCCAATTCAAGGTTGCGACTCAATTGCAAACAGGTTTGCGTTACTATTATCGCCTTATGTTCCTAATTCACATGTGATATCATAATTGAGATTCATAAATATATTTGAGGCTTTGCATGTAACTTAAGTATGCCCGGATACTTTGAATTGTTGTAATGGATGCCGCTGTTCTTCGTCCTATTTTGATCTTTGCCCATCTGACCTGTTTTATCATAACCATGCTTTGTTTACCTATTACTTTGGTGCAACTCTCGATTGCACCCTGATTTGGTATTCTAACCCGTTTGCTGAATTTTGCAAAGGTTCATATGTCCCGGGAAAAGATTGCTGTTTAGGTCTCCCACTTTATTTGTGGGATACCCTTGTGGAGATTCACCCTAAGTGGCCTAATTAATTTTAATGTGTTCATTTTAATGTCTTAATTTTAATGTATTAATTTTAATGTATTAATTTTAATGCATTGATTTTAGTATGGACTTAATTACTTAATTGACTTTAAAATATGACCTTTAAATAAGTGATCTTGGACCTCGCTTTGCTGCCTTACGGTATTACGGTATAACGGTCATGTCCCGCGAATGTAGGGATACACTTAGCAAAGACCCTTCGATTAAATCATCATAAAATAAATCATGGTCCCTCGGATGTTGCCTTCGAAAATACAATTTTGTCCCGCGATGACCCTTCGGTGTAGCCTACGGTTAAATGATGATCGTCCCTTCGAATGCTAAGGTATCCTCACAACTGTTGCCTTCAATGACCAATCGATGACCCTACGATGATCCTTCTACATCCCAAGGATAAAACTACTTACTTCTCAATAGTCAGGACAGTTTTACCCTCATAAGGATAGGAAATGCCCGGAAAGACCTCGGACAGGTATAACCTTAATTGCTCATTCATAACCAAAAAAATATACTTTTCACCTCACACCTTTCAAACATCTTTTTGGAAAATCACCACTTAGCATACATCCGCACTAGGATCATTGCCGAGTTATATTTTTCTAAACTATTTTCTAAATTAAAACGAGATAACCACTTTGTATACATTCATGCAAGAATCATTACAAAGTTAAATTCTCATTTTGCCAAAACATTTTTCACACCTTTCTCAACCACCTTTTTTCAAACTAGAAAACATAAATGATTGAGCAATTAAGAGCCCATGGATAACCATGGATACAAAGGGTGCTAATACCTTCCCTTTGTATAAAGTACCTCCCGAACCTAAGAATTTAAAATTAAGGTCTTTCCTGTTCTTTTCCACCTTTCCTTATGGGATAAAAGAAAAGTCGGTGGCGACTCTTGCTAACCGCGACATTGCGATTAAAAATCCAATAAAGTCCAGTTCACCGTATGACATTCGCCTTCTTCTTCGGCATGATAGATCGGATTGTCAAAGTCATACAGAGGTGTAACCAAATCGTTATCAATGAGATCCGGAGAATTATTTTTTTTCGATATCGGAACGAGACAAATCAAAAGGGGAAAAATGAAAATAAACATTGCCATTTTTATTTGTTTTTAAACTGCAAAAATAAATGAAAAACAGGGAACACCGCTTTTAATTGAAAAACATCCATTTATTAATGATGCAGAAATGTTGCAAAATGAAACATGAGGTGGCCCTTACAATGAACCATTACGTGTCGGGCAACACGCATGGCTTTCATGCAGATAAAACTGAAAACAAGAAATATTACTCTTCCAGACGAGCGACAGTGATGATCTTTTTTAGGCCTTCCAGTCTCCTGGTACGCACGATTTTATCCACGATTCCAGTTCATGGTCACTATCAATCTCTTCACCCACTGTATAGGTGTGATCCGAATCTAGCATTCCGGCACTGACAAAGGTGACCGACGGACGACGTCCTCTATTCTGTCTAGACGACCTTTGATCTGGCTGATAGCCAATCCCAAACATGTCTGCCTTTACCACAATGCCTATGATTTTTCCCCAGCCTGGGATCCCTCCATTTCTCACCACCTCCAGGGCCTGTTTGTAAGAAGTAATGAACGGTTTTTTCTCTTTCTCAGCAATAATGGCCTTCTCCATCATGACAGCTTCAACTGCCTGACATGGTGTTTCAAATTGTTCACCATCCATTTCCACCTCCTTCATCTTCTGGGTCATATCCTCCATCAGTACACACCCCTCTGTGGCAACGGCCGCACAACAAGTATCAACACTAGAGAAAGCTCCTTCCTTCCTCAGCGGTTTTGAGACCACAGGCCCTGGAGCTTTTAACTGATCCCCATTCGTCAACCCAATCGTCTTCTTATCCTCAGAAATTGCATTCATCCCCATCTGACCATACGCGGGCATGTGATTAGCCTTAACATTTGGAAATTATGCAAAATTAATGGCCTTGGAATCCACCAGGTCTTGTACAGTATGCTTAAAAGCTCTACAACCCTCAATGTTATGCCCAAACGCACCAGAATGGAATTCACACTTGGCATTCTCATCATAATTAGGCGGCCTCTGATCCGGTCTCAATGGAGCTAATGTCCTCAATTGTACCATTCCGAGATCTTTCAACTTCTTCAACAGAAGAGCATACGGCATGGGTGGCCTATCAAATTGACGATCTACCCCCTTTTCTCTTACCTGGTTCCCAGCTCTCTGTACTCCCTGTTGAGTTGACGGACGTCTCTGTGGTGCAGGTGAACTACCAACAGGAATGGTTGCAGTGACAGCATAAGGGTGATAGCGATCCTTACCGCGTTCTTTCTTTGCTGGCACACCATTTGACTCAACCTCCTTCTTAAGCTGACCACTGCTAGGGGGTTTCTTTGTTATAATGACAGAGGGATTTGTTACTTCGGATGACGGAGTCTTTCTCAGAACTTTCTCCACCATTAGCCACTTCTCGATCTTTTCCAATCTCTCGGTCATGGCTTTCTGCCCCAGGGCGAGCCCTTGCACAACACTGAACAAATCCCTCACCATCTCTTTCAGCTCGAGGATGTCGGCGTTGGGCGGATTCATCATTCCTGTGTCAATCAAACAGGTTAGAAACTGACACCTGCAAAACAAGAAGACAAGTTATTATGATCATGCATGAATGCAGTGTCCATCCACATGAGGGACACCTTGTCTCTTGATCCTGGCTTCATCGAGACAGATAATAATCCGGCAACAATATTCTGATATCCAGCATTTAATTCCCTCACACAGATCAGAAATATATGATTTAGCAAAATACCCCCAACCATGTGTGTGCTTGTGTGAGTGCATACGGTAAAGCAAATAAAGCTTGAAGATCAATCACTGAATGAAAATCACCATCACATAACCAAATGCACAATAAGTGCCATAGTCATACATCATATCAGATACAAATCTCCAGAATCGGGAAAGAAATATAAGCAAAAGAATTCCGTCAACAGGCCTGACGGTAATCCTCACAAATAATAAAGGTCTAGCCTGACGAGGGTCCCACAGATGGCCCTACATCATCAACCATCTTTACGAACTCTGCGGCGAACCTGAGCTCGGTGTTCTCCTGCTGTAATCTCCCCACCTCTTTCTGGTGAATCTTCATCTGCCTGAAGTAATGATCTCTCTCAGCAATGTAATGATCTCTCTCAGCGGTGATCTTCACATTCTCTGCTTCCTTGGTTTTCAGCTTCGCCTCCCACTCAGCGATGAGGACTCGGACTCTGTCGTCCCTCTGATCCCTCACGAGGATTTGCCTCCTCTTCTCATCTTCAATGACCTTTGAAGCTCTGGATAGCTTCTCCTTAGTGACGCCGTGCTCTCTGGTAGATGACGCTAAGGCTTGGCTGATCTTCCCATAATAGGCCGTATCCATCTCAAAGCGCTTTGCTTCCAAGGCATGTCGCTTGTCCTGATCTTCCATTTTCACTTTGATTTCCTGATTAGCCATCTGAATCCGAGCAACACTCATCTCCAACTCCGCTTTCTCTGCAAGCAACTGATCTCTGGCTCTCTTCATCTCGAGGAATTCTTCCATACTGACAGAAGAACGCGGACCCTCAATCAAAGGACACCCAGGATCACCTCCCGGAAATGGTAGATGTGTGATCTCGATCCTCTTCCGAAGCCAATCATCGAATAGAGGAAAATACCGGCTATTGACCTTGCCATAAGGAACCTTACCCTTTCTCTGAAT